>NW_027112031.1:1173980-1186888 GCF_000696795.3 Halyomorpha halys
GAAGAGGAGGACGGAGCAATAAACCGCCAAGCAGTAGATGGCGCCGAGTAAGTGAGGGAAGGAGATCAAGGCAAGAGAGTTGAAGTGGGTGCCAGGAGAGGGGCGACCGCACATTTGAGATTTTCAACATCAAAGGAGAGATCAGCGGTCTGCCTATCATCAAGGTGAGCGGCGTGAGATGCCTCGTGGACACGGGGAGCTCCCACACCATCCTGTGCCGGGAGGCGCTGAGGAAGCTGAGCGGCGGTGAGTGGAAACTCCATATGGATGTTCAGGTTTGTCATTTTCAATTAATCACCCTGGGTGGGCCCTGTAGAGTAGAAGGGGAGGCGGACATTGATTTACGGGAATGGGGGATCGATGAAGGGGTATTGAGGGTTCATATCGTGGAGAAAATGCCCCGTGAATATCAGGCTGTTATAGGTTGCGATCTATTAGGAAAGGCAAGTGCGGTTGGGGCAGAGGAGATATAGGTATCGCGAACTTCGAATGGGAGAAGCCAAACGGATAGGCGCGATCTAAGGAGGGGGGAGGAATTGGAGACACAAAAATACAGGACAAATATGTAGATATTTTCTTCAAGGAGGGAGAGTTACTGGGGGCGACCGGAAAAACAATGCACCAAATCCCCCTGAAACAAGATAAAATTACTAACGGTACTGTCGCAGGATTGCGAGGCTGGAGAGCGACCGGTGGCGTACGCTAGCAGGCGGTTAACAGATACAGAGACCAGGTACAGTGCACTTGAGCGAGAACTGTTAGGTATTGTGTGGGCGGTAGAACATTTTCGCCCCTATGTTTTCGGGAGGAAATTCCGGGTACATATAGATCACAGACTGCTTCAATGGGTTGGGAAGCTTAAAGAGTCCTCAGCTAGGGTCACCAGATGGAAGGAACTGCTCAACCAGTACAACATCGTAATCTAGTACAAACCAGGAAAAGAAAATGTAGTCGCTGACTGGTTATCTCGCGCGATCACCGTAAATGCAATAGACGAGGAACAACCACAGACGTCAGGAGAGGTGAGACAGTTTTTGCGAGAATCGACGCCAGGGGAAGAAGAAACGCAAAGCACGACGGGTAACGACCATGAGCCGTCATCCGAGAACGAAAGCTCCACTGAGGGAAGACCAACGGAGATGGAAGAGCTAGAGGAGGTGGTGAACGATAAATCACACCAAATAATTTGGAAGACAAGAACTTCCGGATCCATGAAGATGGACTTCGCTAAATATGGAAAGACCTCGATGACCACTATTTTGGTTGGCACCGGGTGTCTGGAATGATGAGATCTGCCGAGCGCTGAAAGATGCATCCAAACCGGGGCGTACATACCATCTATACGTCGGGAGTGGAGTGGTTTGGGAGAAGATAAAACGCCTCTGGAGATTGGAGAAAATCGGAATGGTTCGAAACTTCGTTCGTTGCCTAATAATGGTGGAAACCGTTCAGGTCAGAGATCAACAGAGGGAGGTCACCTTGGCATACAACCAGGGGAAGACCAATCACAGAGGCTTGAATGAGACCTACCAAGCCCTGCGACGGAAATATTTCTGGTGGAATATGCGGAAAACGATTCAGGAGATAATCGGGAACTGTGAGGTGTGCCTCAGCACCAAATACCACCGACACCCACCCAAGGCGACACAAGAGGAGACACCGACGGCGAACAAACCATTAGTAGAAATACAAATCGACACTTTCACCTGGAAGGGCTACAAGTGGGTTACAGTGATTGAACTGTTTAGCAAAGTGGCCATGGCACATCAGATTCGAGAAAGATCGGCCGAGGCGGTATTGGGAGCGCTGCGTTTATGGTTCCAGTTCTATGGAGTACCGGAAAGGATATCGTCTGATGCGGGACGGGAGTTCGATAACGCCAACGTCAGAGAAGAAATGAAGGCTATGGAGGTAGAGTAGAGACACCCTAAGAGCAGGGGGTTATAGAGAGGCTCCACGGTACGTTAAGCGATCACTTGCGGGTGTACCAGCTAGAAAAGGGCCTGGAACCAGACGAGGCTATGATAAGAGCTATAGCAGCCTATAACCACTCCGTGCATACGGTAACGGGATTCGCTCCATTCGAAATTCTGTTCGGACTTAGAGGGCGCAAACGTGATTATAGAAACACGGTGATCGACGGAGAGGAGATTGTCGGTAACGGGATGGGACTCAGAATAACGTGGGACAAGGTGAGAGATAAAATTGAAAAGGAGAAAGCCAAACGCGTGGCGCGAGATAACGAGGGTGTACGCGACATTGTGGGGAAAATTGGTATAGGGACAGTGGTTTACCGTAGAGTGAACTCTAACAGGGATAAGGAGCCGCAAAGGTATGAGGGGCCATTCAGGGTGATTACAATTAGAGAGCATAATATAGTAACAATAGAGAGTATAAAAGAACAAAAAAAACGAAGGACGGTCCACATAGAACAACTCAAGTTCCCCATAATGAATATTTAATAGGATATGGAGTATGTAAAAGTTTTTTTCTGCATACAAACGTTTTGTGGTGAGAAGAACGGAGTGACAAGTTTTATTAGTTTGTAAATTGTTCAGTGTTGATTTTAGTTGATGAAAAGTGTATTTTTTTAAGTTTCGGTATTTGTGTACAGGTTAGTTTGTCTTGAGTTTTTTTTGTTTTGTTGTGGTTATCTTTTTAGAGTTTACGAGGCATAATCATAAACTGGTAGGGGGGAGTTATGGTTGGACAAGGCCTGTACAACACTAATCCTAACTCCTCATGTAAATAAACCTCAATAATCTCTATAGCATCACAGAGATAATAAACCAGTATCTTTCTAGTAAGCGTACGGTTTAATTCTGTTCCCTCTTTTCCTTTTTCTTCAAGCCTTTCAATCCAAGTACTCATAAGTTATATATATAAGTTATGGACTGTCAGCTGACAGATCCATATCAGATATATATATAACTTGAATATCGGCGAAAGCAAATATCAAAAAAAGAGAAGAAGATATAAGATCTAACACGCTTGAACTGCTGTAAAATACTGGCTTTATTGGGTTCGGTACATCTCATTATATACATTCGATCAGCTGATCTCACTCAGAGATCAAAGTAACAGCTAACTATGAGAGCTGCCAACACTGCTTCCGATGACTTGTCCTGCACATGGTGCGCCATTGCTGTCTTACTGAAGAGATCAATTATGGTGATCCATTTAAACCCTCTCCATGTGAAAATGTCGACCTGGAGTTCGTTGAGCGGTGCATCTGCGGTAGGTGTCTCCTCTTGTCTCCCTTTTGGTGGGTGTCTGTCATACTTGGTGCGTAGACAAACTTCGCAGTTTTCTGCAACTTCTTTGATAGTCTTCTTCATCCCCCAGATCTGGTCGTTCTTCACCCAACAACCTTCTGAAGAGCAGTATTACAACGATTCGCTCGCAGCCAGGTGTAAAGAACAACTAGTTCTGTAGAACGTTGAATAATACTTCGAAGCCTGGAGAAAAGTGTCACCTTTACGTTAGGAATGAAATGTGAAGCTAAGGCGGCTATGGCGTCATGGACTCATAGGAATGGACAGGACATTTGCCTGATGCAAGCTGATGATGAAAACCCTTCGGGAGGACGACTGCCAGAGAGAGGTGACTGTTACATATTATCAGGGCAAAACAAATCACCGCGGAATCTGGAGATACTGCAAGCGTTAAAGACAAGGTACTTTTGGTAAGCGATGAAGAAGAGAATCACAGAAGTTGCAGGAAATTGCGAAGTGTGTCTAAGCAAAAAATATGACAGGAACCCACCCAAAGGGTGGAAAATATAACCACATACCCCAAATGCACCGCTCGACGATCTGCAGATCGATACTTTCATATGGAAAGGATATAAATGGATAACCATGATTGATATATTCAGCAAGACGGCAATGGCGCACCAGGTGCAGGATAAGTCGTCGGAAGCAGTGATGATAGTTCTCAGATCGTGGTTCCAATTCTACGGAGTTCAGGATTGCATCGGATTGGACGGAAACAGAGAATTCGACAATGTCAGGATTCGAACGGAAATGAAGGAGCTTGTTATGACATGGCTCCTCAAAACACCAGGTCACCCCAAGAGCAGAGGAGGGATAGAGCGGCTTCATGACACATTGAGCGACCATCTTCGCTTATTCACTGTGCTCCAATTTTATTCAGGTTTTCAGTAGCATGCTAATTTCTAGAGAAATATTAAGATTACAGTTACCCTTCATGTATTGCTTTTTTAGATGTGAAACCATATTCTAATGTATAATTTTTTAAATGTCTCATTTAACACATGAATTAGCGAAGGATAATCTTGGATTTATACTGATCAATATCTGTTTAATCCACGAGTAGTTTTAAGTACGAGTAACCCATCACAGTATTAAATTTACAGAAATAATAATTCAGTATCACTTTCAATTAAATGACGGACTCTCAAACCCTATCTTGTATGAGGATTGTGACCTCACATTTTCATAAATTCAGAGTCAACTTCACTCCCATCTCATCTCAGCAACAGACTTTATTTTCCTATTTCAAAATTAAATTCACTCAAATTGGAGTTTTGTTAGTGGGTAGATTCTCCACATGTTTGTATCATGTCACTATGTCACCTATAGCAAATTTACTTGTATATTGTTTGTTTTGTTTTGTTTAACGGCGTAAAACTTCCCTGGTCATTAACGCCATTTACTTCCTATTTGTTTTCAGCAACATAAACTTGTTGTATATATTTGTATACAGTTGTAAATAACAATAAATAAATTATTAAAAAGAAAGTCACTCACTAAAAATTATATTATATAAACTTTTGGTATGGATTAAGTATGGGTTTGAACATTTAGGTACCAGTGTATAGATAGACATAATTATTTTCTCACCTTTTTTATTATCCTTAAATATTTTTGGCCTTAATACTAAACAATAAAAATATATTAACTATTTCACATCGGGCATCTACTTAGTAACTACGATATTAAACTATGTAATCACATAGATTCCTTAGGACATACTATGAGGAGCTTCAGATCAAATGCACTTTTGTCCGTTCCTAGTTTTGTCAAACAAATAATATCTTTGTCATTTTGCAGTAAACAACAAACTTCAAAGCTCTTTAGACATCTGAAAAGAAGCAACATGTTTCCAAAAATATTTACTTTTACTTAAAAATTATTTACAATTCCTGTGCTGGATGAATGGCAGAAAATGAATATAACGGATTTTGATCAGAAATTTCGGTATATATATTGCTACGTATAGTATACAGATATTACGAAATATGTATGCTAATGGTTAATGATATGATATTTAAAGAGACTCCTTTCACTTGCAAAGTCCAAAGTATAAAAATACAATTTATAAATTTATTTTATTGGCTATTTTAATTACATGTGAATTATTCACAATTACGTACATTTAGTAGAAAGATCGTTGTACATTTTTGTTCTTAAAATCTAATCCAATTCAAGTTTTCGAAAAGTTCCTTGTATACCGTAAGTACCGTATATATCTGGAAGGCGTTTCTCTTCATCAGCTACTAAAGTTGATGTTTTCATAAACCAATCCCTTCTTTCTTCAAGAATGCTATTCCATTGATCTGAAAGAAGGTAATTTTAGTATATTGTAATTAATATTAAAATCATAAAGCACTCATAAACAGTAAAATTTCCAAGATGATATTTCATGAATTGTTTAAGTGCTGCTTGATCATTGATTTAACGTGAATGAGAACTAAGTACGTAAAAATGGTCAATTTATGTACATTTTGGAGTTCTAACTAGAGGAGGATAAGAAGAATTGTAAGTTAGACTTACATATAGGATTTTGCTAATCAGCGTAAATTTAATAATGTTTTTCTTTTTTTTTATTCCTTTACAAAAATGGTTATCCTACAGATCACCACTCTATTATAACCAGAGTAGGAAGGTCGTGTTTTCATTCCTTGCAGCCACCACGAAATAAAAGTCAACCCACCCAGACTGTAATCGGAGCGGAACCACTGCAGTTGAGGTTACTAAGTAGACGCCTTAACACACTCGCCTATAGAGGTCAATTCCACAAATCGTTATGATTAGAAGGAATGTACCTGTGTACAGGGACACATGTCACGTACGTTTTTAAGAATGATAAACTAAATCTCAAATAAAAAAAAAATCATATACAATTGTTCGAATCACAAGAAAATTGTCTCCTTTCCTGTCGAGAATCGGAGAATTTTCTATATGGGCTTTTACGTCACCTTTGAAGATTACTTCTTCCTCCTTAAATATTGCTGAAGACTTATGGAACACGATGAATACATATGAGAGTGATTCAGGATCGGCGCACCATTTTTTGCTTTCCTGCATTACGTAAGCAAGTTTCGTTTTTTGTTCACGATTATTCAATACTAAAAAAACTATTCAAGATAACTAAGTATCAATTGCACCATCAAAAAGAGATAAAATTACCTTAAAAAATATGATTTTGTATTTCGTAAATGGCTTACAGGCACCGGTTCGCCTGTGAAAGGTTTTATTTTAATTTTTTTATATTACACTTTACTTGTGAATGTTTTGCTCAGCATCTGTTCGTAAAAAGACAAAAGTTCTAAACTTCTGCATTTAATAAGTTTTTATTTCATATTAAGGAAGTATTCTTTAATAATGTTACTTGCCCCTGTAGAAAGACCCCTACCTTGTACTACATCTAGACAAACGACTAACTTGGAATCCTCATTGTACAAGACCCGGGAAAAAAAGGCAGTTATTTCACCCCAATTTTTGATTACTTTAATGAAAACTAAGTATAATTACTAATCAAGTATAGGGAGGGTGAATAAAAAATGGCGGCTGTTTCAAAACGTTAAAAAAACATTAATTTTTCATTCGGAGCTCTATATCTTAAAAACTACCAACAACACTAGAAAATCTAAGAGAACATTATTTAAAGAAGAGTAAATTTACTGAAATATTAGCCCTAATATACCTATTTAAGTCCAGTAATTCTCGAGATATAACTTTTAAAAAGCAAAATTTCTTAAAAATCTACTGATCGATAATTACTTAGTTAATTTATTTTGAGAAATCTATATCTCAGGAACTATGTGACGTACAGATGTCTTTTAGCACTCAAATGAAAGCTAGTTTAATGGACTATAATGAAGTTTCTAACCTTTACCTTCGTAGGAATAGTAGTTTTCATGATATTTGCTAAAATAAATTGAATTATAGTTGTTCGGACAATAAGTTTGATTTATGAAAAACTTCATTTCAGAAACCATTGGACGTACAGATGTCTGCCAGCGCTCAAATTAAAGCTAGTTAAATTTACTACGAAATAGTTAATTATGTTTATCTTTATAGGAGTAGTCGTTTTTATTGATATTTGACAAACTAAACTCACAAAATGTTAATTTCCGTTAGATCCATTACTTAGGACTGCATCTGGACAAACAACTTCTAATCCATTACAAAAGACTGATCAACATGACAATAATAAGGCCTATCTGGACATACGGAGTTGAGCTTTGGGGCTCCACTGAACCTTCGAATTCCTCTCGTATCCATTCCTTACAATCAAAAATCGTTTGTAAAATCCTTACTTTGTCACCAATAAAATCATGCGGAAAGACCTTTATGTTCCTTATATAACCGATTTAGCCCGAAACAGATCTATCCTTCCATTATAAACTCCCTAACCAGTTTCTAACCTAGTTTCCTCTTTCATTGCTGACAATATATAATTGAAAAAAGAAAAATATATTAATGAAGTACAAGTTTCTTTAAGGATTGGCCAAGATATGGTTCCTCTGTGATGAAAAAAATTATGGTGAGGAATTTGGTACGCGTAAATTTGTTTTTTAAGAGAAGATGGTAGGCAGCAAAACCAACAAAAAAGTTCCTATGGATATCCTCTGTCTTCTCCCAGAAATGAAAATTCAGGGTTTTTATTTTATTTTTAAGTAAGTTAGCTTTTTTGTAGAATAGGAAGAAGTGAACTAGTGAGGTTGTGACTTAGATAATCTTTAACATTTTATGCCCCTCATTGATCGTATTTCCGAGCTTAATTAAACATTTTTGAAAATGTCACTTAAATCTACTCTAAGTTTAACTTCCTCATATATAAAGAGTACAGTTTAATAAAGGCCTGATAATAAATTATATTTATTTTGTTATAATGTTTACCATTCAGAAATTCAGCCGATGGCTCCTTGCCGCCGTAATCAGAAGGAAGTAATTCTTCATCAACAAACTTCTTTAACGCTTTATCTCCATCAGAGGTTATTACAAACTAAAAAAAAGTATAAAATATATTGTGATTAATTACATTATGGTAACTCACCTTGAAAGATATATTTTTTTTCACTCAAAATAATTATGATATAGCTAACACAAATTATAGGATATTTTTTGAAAAGTTATATAAATGAAGTTTTGAAATAGTATTTAATTTTTTATTACAAAAATTCAAATATTCATTCAATCAGTTAAACCACCATATTTAAAATGAAAACGACAAAAAAAAAATAATAAAAAAATAAATGATAAAAATAAAATGACTCAGATATATAATTTTCAAACTGAAATATCCGTTATCTCTATAGGATCCAAAGAAAAGTTATATGAATGAAGTTTTGAAATAGTGTTCACTTTTTTATAAGAAAAAAACTCCAATACTCATTCAATCAATAATACCACCATGTTTAGAATGAAAAAATTAAATGTATAGTCTTACTCAGACATATTATTTTCACACTATCTAAGATCCACAGAACTTCTGATCTAAAGTTAAAGTAGATTAGTGGACATAACTATGATTCATTCTTCTGGAATACAGTAGACAAAAAAGTGATTGTAACGATACGTTTGGTTCGGAGAAGGTTCATTTGTGTTCCTTTACTAATTATTTATTTTAACGTTATTTAATTACTAAACGGTTAAGTTCCATCTTGAATGCTCCTGGGTGTTTCCAGTGACACTCAGTTATTTTTCAACATTTATTTCATTTAACTGTTAATTTTGTTTTTTAAAGTTCTAAAATTTAAAATCACTAGTAGTGGTATTAATTACAAATTAAAATCAAAAGATAGAAAACCAATTCTTGATTACTTCTAAACAGCTTACAGCTTTTAATACCACTAATAAGATTTCCCATTCAGACAAGAAATATTCCCAATATCTGAAAATATTCTTGTAGAAATCGAAACTGTACTAGAGAGACGAAACATTTTTTCAAGGTTCAAAAAATATAGTTTTTATTTTAATGATCTGTATAATTGTATTACGTACAAAGTTTCCTTATATCCTTGTATAATTGTATTAAGTTACAAAGTTTATTCTAGTTGAAATCGAAAAGTTTTTTCAAGGTTCAAAAAATATAGTTTTTATTTTAATGATCTGTATAATTGTATTACGTATAAAGTTTCCTCGTGGCATTTCTTTAATTTTTATGCAAAATTGTTTTTATGTCGAATTAAACAATAGAGTGAAGAGGCCTCATCACAATAAAATGTTCAATTTAAATTTAAAAAAGACTTATTCATGTTCAATCTGAATCTGAAAACAATTTTTAAAGTCTTATACTTACCCTGTTATACATTTTCGCCTTCATGAATGGTTTTAAAAGAGTATTTACTATGATGTTCATGAATTGTGGACTGTTGAACAATACTCCTTTCTTTATCTTTAATGGCATCGCATTCTGAAACAATGATAATAAATATATATATTTAAATTTAAGTACAGTAAGTTATTTTACGGTATTATAAAATAACAGTTATCGGGTTGTAAAATAAGTTCGTAGCGTTTTTTAGTGTGATTTCAATAAAAACGACTGATTCTTATAAACATTTTTAATCAATTATATATGACCCATTTAGATCTATTACATGTTGCCATCTTTTTTAATTCCGTCCTCCCAGAACTTTTCAGATTTTTGCGCTATGAACTCCTCTATGTGCGCTTTGTAGTACTCGAACGAATTAAAATGTTTCTAGTTAAGAGAGTTTTGAAGGGCCCGAAATAAGTAAAAATCTGTTGGGGCAAGGTCTGGTGAATAGGTTGGATGGGGAATCACATCCTAACCAAACTCTAGTGGTTTCTGCGGGATCTGCAATGATACGGAAGAGGGCAGGCTTTATCGTGATGGAAAACTATGCCTTTGCGATTAGCCAATGTGGGACGCATTTACTCGACCGCTTCCTTTAGTTGTTCCAACTGGGCGCAATCTACTGTAGAATTGGGCGGGAGGAGCTCAAAATAAAGGACACCTTTTGTAGTGATTTTGTATCGATTATCGATGGTAACAGTGGAGAGGTTTTTCTAAGATAAGATAGTCAGTGTGTGTTAAGTGTTTTGTTTGATTGTTATTGTTAGGTTAATAGATTATTGAGAGTTCACAATTATGTCAATAATTATAACTGTCAAATAGAAGTGTTTTTCTAAGTCAATACTTTTTTATTTAATTACACATCAAAGTTTTACAACACCTTTTCAATCCCACCAAATGCACAGCATAACCTTTTTTGGATGTAATCCTGCTTTTGGGATCGGTAACGGCGGGTCGCTTCGTTTTTCCCAGGACGTTTTCCTCAAAATATTATTGTACAGGACCCAATTTTCATCCCCAGTTATCAAGTTCTTTACAAATGGATCATTAACATTACGTGAGGGTTGTCTGTGACCAATGTTTGGTCTTCATCAACAGTTGAAGGACGACCCGAGCGCTTTGCATCTTCGAAGTTAAATATTTCCGGTTCTGAACCGAGCAAACCACTTACAGACGGTGCTTTCTCCTAATCATCGCCTTACAAGCACATTTTTCTAACCGTCTCTGCAGCGGATTTTCCTTTTCAGAAATAAAAAAAAATCAATAAATGACGAAACGATTTTTTTTCTCTTCCATTTTGAGCAAGCAAAATGCCACTTAAAGAGAAGGAATATCGGTTGAAACTGAGGCATGAAAGCACCTCAACTAATCCCTTTTTTAGAATATATAAAAATTGGTGACCAAATAAACATAATTTTATAAACACAGAAAGGATTAAATAGAAATATTGAAAAACGCTACGAACTTATTTTACAAACAATACTTCTTTCTACTACATGTTCCAGAAAAGAGAAAGTCCTTTCCATTTTTTCTTTTAACTATATTAAGATACAATAAACTCGTGTAGACGTCGATGGTTACCTGGAACCAATGAAAATAGTAAGCTATTGAAGTCGGGTCCATTTTTGTCAAAAAGGCTTTTGGAACTCCCTTCATATCGGTTACGGTGATGAGTCCTGCCATATCGGGCCATATGCTCATCGCCGTTTCCATGAGCATTGTCAGTCGCACTGTGCATTGTGAGTGCACGAAGTTGCCAATGAAATTTTCTCCTTCTGATATTATAAGAACGCGGTAGCCTTCAGGTGTAGGTTTCGGTAGAAAATATATTTTACTGGAAAATAAAAGAAAATGTGAGTACATTGTAAATTATAGCGTTAAAAAAAAATATATTATTTCCATTGATCAGTAGTTAAAATTAATAATTTCAGAACCGAAACCCTTGAAATAAATTTTGTAATGATAGAGTAGTTCAGATGATTGTGTGACCTTAATATTGTTTAAAGAGGATTTTCTTAAACAAAACAGAAGAATGATTTTATTATTAACACAAAATTTAAATGATCTACTTTTTCTCTTAACTATTTATCTTACATCTCCAACGTTTCGGCCCTTAGGCTATTCTCAAGTAGACAACCTTCATCATTGATGTCATAATTCTTTAAATTTTCTCTTTTGCAGGATAATTGCCCATGCAATATAAACTTTATGATCTTTATATAAAACTATTCCACAAAAAATGGTCTTTCCTTAACTATATTAATTAGGTAAATATTGTTAAGGAAATAAAATTTTTTGTGGAATAGTTTTTGTATTGAAATTATGAAGTTTATATGGCATGGGCAATTATCCTGCAAAAGAGAAAATTTAAAGAATTATGACATCAATGATTAAGGTTGTCTACTTGAGAATGGCCCTTAGGCCGAAACGTTGGAGGTTTGTTAAAATAAATAGTTAAGGACATGGACCATTTGATGTTTTGGTTAACAATAAAATAAACCACTCTCGAACAATCAATATAACAAATCAGTAATCTAGTAGAATGATTGTTTATTGCATAAAAATATAGTTTCTATAAATTTTTTTGAGGTTAAATGTTTTTCTCCCTCATATAAAATGTTCAACAACTGAGCAACTTTCTACGAAAATCTAATAAATTAAATTTTGGAAATTAAAGAAAGTATGTGGCATCTCATGTCGATAGGTCAATTTTAAATTTAAACGGCTTACTTACAAGAGGAAAATTATAGTTTTGAAATATACTGAATAATATTTTGATTTAAATTAGTCATTTTATTAGAATTATTAAGTTTGTTAAAATATTTATCAATGAGAAGGGGATATATTAATTATTGATAAAATACTCTTGACTAGAGTCAGAGATCTTAAACCTCGGTTAAAAATGTAACTTGCTGGTACGTCAGCCTGTTGGGTGGAGTACCATTATATGTATCGATGTATTTACCATTATCGATATTATTAAAGTCTTTGTCACTTAGCAACATATATGCCGATACCTGTCCCCGGTACAGGTGCCCGTCAACAGAGTGATATGTATGAGAGGCACCAGCTGGAGTTTTTTAACTTAAAATAATTTCCTTTGTCGGCATACCAAAGATACCGCCGGACCTAGGCAAAAAACCCGTCGGCAACAGATCTAAAGAAATGTACAAAGATATATAGATAACAGAAGGTATGCACCCTCTGGGAACCATTAACCGTCTAGGCAGAGTTAAGCAAACAAACAGCCCTTATCGTGCACGTGGCCCGTTTAGACATTAGAAAGTACGGAGAAATAGCCGCCGTAATGGATAACAAATAAACACCCCTTATCT
>NW_027112031.1:1187813-1194123 GCF_000696795.3 Halyomorpha halys
ATATAAATACAGATACATATATTACATTAATATATGAATAAATTTCAATATAATACCTGTACGGGGAACCCCTAATCGGGCTTAGAAACCCCGGAGCCCCGTACACGGCAAGAGGGACATTTTCTATCGAGTGTAATGGGTACAAGATGCTAAAGGGACAAAAACCATTATCCAGGTATTTTATACAAAACATGTGTTTTATTTTATACTAAAAACTTGTAGCCCCTTGTAACGTATTCTTCTTAGGGGTGACTAATGATGGCCTATGAGAGATTAGATTCTGAAAAGGTAACACTACGAAGGAGAGGGGAACTGGTCAGCATGGAAACGGGTACAGAACACAGAAGTAAGGAGACGGGCAAGAGAAGAGAATGGATTTTAACGAGAGGAAATCCTCAAGGAAGAACAGAGAAAAGATGGGCTAATAAGAAATGGAGTTCCACGGCTGAGCCGTCAAGAACACTCAGCAGCTATCCAGACCTACCAGGCAATGAGTTATATTTTAAACAATATTTTATGGCCAACCATTTGTCTGAATCATTCTATCATTTTATCGTTTCATTGCAATCATTTTATTAATTATGTAAATACTTTGTTCCGTGATATAGTTTATATTCCCCTTATCATATTATCTATTTTCAATGGTAACAATTTTTTTATAAATATAAAGATATATAATTAGTAAACTGATAAACACAAAAGCCTTTGGAAAGGAATTCAATAATTGTAATAGTTTTGTAAGACACAAGTAACCTTAATTAATAAATATATATATTTGTATAATTGTCTCCAGCAATAATCCTGGCATCCCGATTATTGACAGCTATTAATAGCAATCCCACCCGGTTGCGATTTTCTTTAATTCTTATCCTATATCTATTACAAAATGTAAATGGGTTATAAAAACAATAAGATTATTTAAGAAAAGAAACATTGCATTTAAGGCAGAATAAAATAGGTACAAAACAATCTCTTACAAAATATCACATTTTAGGAAAATAAAATAACCTTATTCAATCATAGAGTAAATTAAAGATAAAAATAATGAATAAATAAAATAAATAAATGAATTTAAAAACAAATTTGATCCTTTTTTACTCAACTTTATTCTTTAAAAACCCTCCAACTTTTCGACCCTCAGGTAATTCTCAAGGATACCTTCATTTTGATGTCATTTTCTTTTCTAAAATTTTAAAAATGCAGGCTAATTGCCTTTGTCCCATATAACTTTTTCTATATAATTCCTTCTTAAATTTAAAACTTTAAAATCTTAAAAATACAGGCTAATTGCCTTTGTCCCATATAACTTTTTCTATATAATTCCTTCTTAAATGCAAATTGACATTTGCAACCTTTAAATGAATGAAAGAAGAGAAGTGGATTGTAAAAGTTTTAAATTTAAGAAGGAATTATATAGAAAAAGTTATATGGGACAAAGGCAATTAGCCTGCATTTTTAAGATTTTAAAAAAGAAAATGACATCAAAATGAAGGTATCCTTGAGAATGACCTGAGGGTCGAAACGTTGGAGGGTTTGAAAGAATAAAGTTGAGAAAAAAAGGATCAAATATGTTTTTAAATAAATTAAACCTCTCTCAAACAAGAATATATTAATAAAAATTAATCTAAATAAATGATATTAATTATTTTGGCATAAACGAGTACATGCGATTTCTACGCATGTTGGTAACTATAGCTGTGTACTTTTGACATACTTTTATTGTAAAAATACTGGTGGATTAAAACTTACAGCGCCTTGGAAGCATTCTTGAATTCTTCTTCGAGAGGATCTCTCTTTGAGAAGTGGAAAAGCTGAGGTAGCTTGGCTCGGAGGGTGAAAAATTTTTCAAGTTTCTGTTTTGCCACTTCCAGACTCTTCGTACCGATGACGAAAGCCGTGAGCCACTCAGGATCTGCTCAATAGAATCAATTAATATTTTGTAATTAATAAGTTCGTATTTAATTATATAATATATAGATGATTGACTGTAAGAGAATTAGAAGGAGATGGACCAGGGCATATTTTTCCTTTCGTATTCAACATACTCTCACGTAATGTTTAATTAAAAAACAGGAGCGAAAATCATGATTTCTCTCAACTTCGTCCCTAGTAGGAGTATAAATAATGATTAATTATACATTTAAATGAATATTATTGTAATTAATTTAGGTAATAATAATAAATATGGAGCGCGGTAGCCACGGGGTAAAGCACGTTGCTCCTAACTCTAAGGACCTGAGTTCGAATCCGGCTGGGCAGAAAATTGTTTTCTGTTACACTGTTGTCGTGAGTCAACTCCTGTAGGTTCTGGAGCCCCCCTGGGGTCCATCCAGCCTCTTAAATTGGGTAAAAATCTGGCGGTAGAACATGATTCCGACCAAATCACCTCCTTGCACAACCGTTGGTCTAGTAACAGTACTTCTTTACAAAGTACTGAACCCCTGACCCCTCATGGGTTGTAACGGTACAGATTTAAAATAATAATAAACAATAAATTTGAGAAAGGTATTGAGGATGTTATAGGGAGGGGTCTAAGAGGAGGATTGGTGAAAAGAGCTCGAATAAGATGGACAGAACATGCAGAGAGGATGCCCGATCAAAGGATACCCAAGAAGATGCTGTATGGGAAACCGGAGGGAAAACTAAAAATAGGGACACCCCTGGATCAGACCGTCTATGGAGGAGGGTCTAAGGTTTTTGGATGTTCAAAGATATAGGGAGAGAGCGAGAGAACGTGGGGATAGGTTGGGTGGGGGGAAGGAGGCGCTGGTTCTTGCAGAGCTGTAGTGCCATAATAATAAAAATATTAATAAAGAAGTATGAGGTTCTATTGTGACTCAGAATGGAATAACTGTATATCTTCATTCTGATTTTTTTCGGAATCATTAGCAGATAGTGATGTAATTGAATATGAAAATCAAGATCCACATAACAATTGTTCAATTGTTCAAAATCTCTAATACATAGAAAATACACTAAAGGATTCAAACCTCTTTTCGTAAGTTAATAAAAACACGATTACATCCTACAAATTAACGAAAATTTAATTTAAAAATTACTATCGATTCAGGTTAGTAAATCGTTAGAAAGAAAGTTTATTTAATAAATTATAATTGTTTTCATCTGTACATAAATATATTTACAACAAACGATTATTTGTTTAATATATTTCTAATCTCTATAGAAAGACAAATTTTCTCAAAAACCTTCTTATAAAAAAGTAACTACATGAAATAGATATAAGTGCAGATATTCAAGTGGTCCACGGTTAAGAACTCCACAATATTTTTTTGAAGCTGTTCCAACCTGTTGACAGACCCACCGTTAGGGAGGGGGGAAAAGTTCATGCTTTTGGGGTTCCGGAGGGCCCTGTAAAAGTTGACCAATAAAAATCATGTGACCTCAATGTTTGTAAATGAGAAATATGTAAATAAAACAAATATTTCAATTTATAATAAATTACGTCACAATTTCTAAGGTCCATCATTCTTGTCTAGGACCCATCCTTGGAAATTAAGGCGAAATGTTGGTTACAATAAATAGCTTTTTTATTATTTTTTTGGCTTTCTTAACCACCACTCGTTGTTATCAAAATTAGTAACAAATAATTTTAAAACACCAATCATAACAGGGCCATCAAGATAAAACCATAATTACTGATTTCTTTTCTAAGACCCTGCCCTGATGAAGCCTAAGAAAATTATTATAAATAACATCACATAATTTTATCATTCAAACCTATCTGAAATACGTTTTCAAATAATTTGATAAACCAATTTCCTAGTTAAAAAATCTTTATAATTAATATTGTATAAAGATGTTATTGATTTATATTTATTAATATTTTAATGTTTATTATATATTTATTTTTACATATATTTGTTATCTTTTTATATCTATATATTATTAATTTATTTTGTTTTTATATATCTATCTCTCTTTTTATCAATTATTTGTATCAATTATATGTCGTATATACTACGAGCTTATATTCTATTTATTTAAAATGAATATTAGTTATATTTTTTATTTTAGGTATTATTTGTTTTATTTATGTTAAAGAGGGGAATAATAAAGGGGAAAAAAGAGGAAAGTCACATTGGGTTGAAAGAGAAAATATGAAAAAAAGGAGGGGGGGGGGAGGATAAAGAAGGAAGAAAGAGAAAAAAAAGAAGGGATTAACAAAAGAAAAATAATAAAATAAAAATTATATTCTATTGTTACTTTTTTACGTGTTATACTTATGTATTGTAAGATTAACAAAAAATGTCTAATTAGATTAGAATAAGTATGCTGTCTTTGTTGTTTTTTGAATAAAATTTTTTCCCATTAAACAATTTAATTGAATTCATATCCCTTTCTTTTTGGTAAATTGTTCCTAACAATTTATTCAGTAATGCCTCAATAAAATTAAACTAAAAAAAAAAAATAAATAACTCAATAAAATGAAAACTTTGAAATGTGTCAAAAAAATATAATTATTAGATTATTTTTAGACGAATTCAATTAAAAGTGTTTTAAGTTAAAGCTTATTAAAAATTCGTCAACGCTTCGCCACTTCAGGCGTCTTGATGACAAAAACCTATTAACTCACATTTCAGCGTAAGATCAATGAGCAATTAATTATTCTGTCATTGTAATCCATGTAATTAATAATAATTAACTCCCATTCCGGGCTAAAACTAAACAAGACTTACTGAGAGAGAGAAATGCTTTATTCATCCATGCTGCCCAAATACATCGGGCTGCTTCATTATACAGCATACTAATCAATCCGTGATCGGACATATATAAATTCCGTATATTTACGTGATATAATAAAAAAAGAAAGAAAACAGCTTTCCCCCCCCCCCACAGTTTCCTTTTACAATCAATTCCAGTCTACGCACTAAATACAATTACTTCAATTTATTCCTTTTTTCTTCCCTTTTACAATTTTTACTTCATTTGATCTACAAATTCACTCTCTTAGATCCTCTCCAGTGAGTGATCCGTTAAACAAATTCATCATTAGACAGCAATGCGAGATCACACCAGAGAAATAACAGTCACAGCAGTAGATCAGTTTACAGAAAAACAAACAAATGGATACATTTTACCAAAACAAAAACTAATACATAGATTTAAAGGAAAATATAATAAAAAGTTGGTTAAAAGAAATACTTGAATGAATAAATAAGTTTTAAAAAAATAATGATAATAAAATAATTTTTTTATTTATTTATTTAATGTAATTTACATCTGTACAAAAATAATAAATACAATGAGTGGAATGATTTATTTACACTTGAAAATCTTGGGAAGGATCCACCCATTGGTGGTACTTCATGCATTAATTTAAATTAGAAGGTCCCGTGGCCATCTTCTTTTCAGACACCTCGAAGGATTATCAGGGATTATTAAGGATAAGAGATTAAGAACTAATGGGTTAGGGTGGGTAAAGGAGTTTGGAATGAAAAGACGCATATCTGTTTTGAGCCAAATCTGCAACGAATGGGATGTTAAGGTCTTTGTGGATGAGTTTATTTGCAACCGCAATAGGGAGCATCAAGGATTTTACGTAGGATTTTGGATTATAAGGATTGGATGCGGGAGGAATTTGATGGTTTGGTAGAGACCCTGAGCTCAATTCCATATTTCCAAATTGGTCTGATTATCATAGTGTATAATAATTTTTTGGAGTGGATGGGAAGTTTAAAGCGTTTGTCAAGTAGGTGTTGTAGCAATCGGAATCTACGAGCAGTTTCTTGCCTATGTATACTCTCTTAGATTTTCTATTGTTGTTGGTAGTTGTAAGTATATAGAGCTTCGAATAAAAAATTAATTATTTTTAACGTTTTGAGCCGCCATGTTTTATTCCCCTTACTTATACTTGGCAGACTCATCAATTTTGACTAGTAATTATACGTAGTTTTCAATTAAGTAATCAAAAATTGGCGTGAAATAACTGCCTTTTTTCTCCTCTTGGGCTCTTGTACTATTACGATGTGCTGATAGAAGAGCCGTTGTGGAGAAAACTGCACTATAAAACAACAAGTCAATGTTTCTAATGAAGGACTGCCTTTCACGCCAAATTTGGCCGCCTTTTTTTCTTCCTGGCTCTTGTACTGTAAGCATCTGGCCAAACCACATACATTTACGTCACAAGGGCCCCTGTTTAGCGTACTTCAAGAATATCTCCGCACTCATCTGACAATGTTAGATATAGTTATTTATGCATATTGCTCACGGCACATTCCCCAATTCGCTCTTCATTATAGAAATAGTATAAGTATATAATAATAATAAAATAAATTAAATAATGTTTTAA
>NW_027112031.1:1194716-1203935 GCF_000696795.3 Halyomorpha halys
CAAATGAATAAATAAAGTGTTGAGACTGATTTGGATATAATATTGATTTATTTAATAAATATTACCTTGTCTCAAAAAATTTTTGTAAATAATATAATTATTACTTTATTTAATTATTTAGGTTTATTTTCCTTTCTTTAATTCATTTTGTCTGCTTCGTTTTCCTCTAACTTATTTCTGTATTAACCTTTCCAACCCAAAAACAATTTCTCCAGCGCATTTTCTACCTGGCAGGAGGAAAGCCTTTCACTGGGGTTTTCAGTTCAGGTAACAATTTAAAATAACTGTCCCACAGAACTCTTCTATATTTATTTTATTTTTTCGGAATAAAAAGGCAGTGTAAGAATGGAGTAATTATTTGATATTTTTAAAAATGACTAGAATTCTAGAATTTGAACGCTAGCGTCTGAACTGAGCTAATCGATTAAAACTCGAAAGCTACATCATGAAAAAATGATGGAAGCTCATGCTTAAGAATTTTATGTGCTATTCTAAAATCATGTACAAAAACTTTTTTAAAATATCCCAAATTAGTGTTGTTAATTTACAGTTAGTTGGAGAAAAAGTTCGAGATTGGATAATATATTTTTAATTGATTATTATAAAGACTGTAATCCTTTAGAAATATTTCCGAACATATTCATAGTACAAGAGCCCAAGAGGAGAAAAAAGGCAGTTATCTCACTCCGATTTTTGATTACTTTAATGAAAGCTATGTATAATTAACAGTCAAAATTGATGAGTGTGCCAAGTATAGGTAGGGGGAATAAAAAATGGCGGCTGTTTCAAAGCGATAAAAAAACTAATTTTTCATTCAGAACTCTATAATCTTAAAAAGTAGGAAAAATACAAGAAAACCTAAGAGAACGTCATTTAAAGAAGAGTAAATTTTCTAAAATATGAGCCCAAATAGAGTTATTTATGTGGAATAGTTTTCGAGATATAGCTTTTTAAAAAGCAACATTTCATAGTTTACATGAAATTCGCTAAAATATTGATTTATAGTTGATCGGACAAATTTTCATTTGCTAACTTTATATTCATATGTGAATATCATAAAAACTACTACCCCTACGAAGATAGGTGCCATAAAATACTTTATAGTAAGTTAAATTTTTCTTTATTTTGAGTGCTGGAAGACATATGTGCGTCTTATGGGTCTAGAGATATATGTTTTCAAAAATCCAACATTTTATATGAACAAGTAGAAATTAACATTTTGTGACTTTATTTTGTCAAATATCATAAAAACTACTTCTCATACAAAGATAAAAGTTATAAAATATTTTATAGGAAATTTAACTAGCTTTAATTTGAGCGCTGGCAGACATCTGTTCGTCCAATGGTTTCTGAAATGAAGTTTTTCATAAATCAAACTTATAGCAAATATCATGAAAACTACTATTCGTACGAAGGTAAAGGTAATAAATTACTTTATAGCTCATTAAACTATCTTTAATTTGAGTGCTAATAGACCTTTGTACGGACGTCTATACAACCTTTGTACGGTTTCTGAGATATAGATTTCTCAAAATAAATTAATTAACTACTGATATTTCATTACATTTTTATGAAATGTTGCTTTTTAAAAGGCTATATCTCGAGAACTATTGGACGTAAATAGCTCTATTAGGGCTAATATTTCAGCAAATTTACTCTTCTTTAAATAATGTTCTTTCAGATTTTCTAGTGTTGTAGGTAATTTTTATGACATAGAGCTCTGAATTAAGAATTAATGTTTTTTTTTAAAGTTTTGAAACAGCCGCCATTTTTTATTCATCCTACCTATACTTGGCTGACTCATCAATTTTAACTAGTAATTATACATAGTTTTCATTAAAGTAATCAAATTTAGGGTGAGATAACTGCCTTTTTTTCTTCCCGGTTCTTGTACTATCAGAAACCCTATTTTGTTGTGAGAAGTATGAAGCAATGGCAATGGGGGAAACGGAAATGTGTAGAAGGTTTCAAATGCGTTTCCAACACAACATGTAAGTATGAAAATAAATAGTTACTCTATATATGGACACTAAAATGACTAAAAGTCAGCACATATCTGTTTAGAAAAAATGAACACAAAAAGGGGCTAATATTCATTTAAATTTTCTTTGCGGTAAATTATTAATTAGAATATCGTAAATATTTGAATCTGTTAATGTAAATATAAACAATGTTCAAAGCTTTTAAAAATACACCACGAATCGTAAAATAACTTCATAAATTCAAAGTTTATGTATTACATCATATAATAAAATGACTATTGCGTGGTGTAGGAAAGGGATCCTTTCACTCGTGAGGTGGTGTATTTTTCGTTCCAACTGTATGGCAGAAACCCAACACCCCACCAATAATTCAGAATTAGTAATGGTAGGTTGGTATTTATGTTGGAACAGAATTAAAAAAAAAATAATGGTACTAAACCATGAAAATTTTATCAGGATTCCATGAAGACTTTTAGAGACAAATAACTCGATAATGTTTTGTTTTTTTCAAAACAGGTATATTGAACGTTAATTTTTAGTTACAGTGAGAAAAATCATATTTAAATTAATACACATTAAAATATGAAAACATACATATAAAAATAGTGAAACATTAATACATCAATCATATTTGTTTAATTTCTTATTATCTATGCACATTTTTTTAAGTTTTTGGACCTGTCTATTTGTGTTTTAATTTATGTATTCCTTTAACTTATTTATTTATTAAATTATTTCTTTTAACTTATCTATTCATTGAAGTATTTCTTTTAATCAACTTTTTGTTTTGTTTTCTCCTAAATCTATATAATTATTTTTTGAAATTTATTTGTTTCTTTGTATAAACTGATCTAATGCGATGACTATTATGTCTTTGGTTAGACGTTACGTTGCTATCTGATGATTAATTTGATCGAACGTAGATAGCAGATCACTTGTAAGGGGAGGTATGAGAGAGTGAGATAGGGAGAATAAAATTGTGAAGTTAATGAAATAAAATTGTTAAATGTGATGAAATTGTTAAATTGATAAAAAAATAAAATAAAATAAATAAGATAAAATAAAATATCGTTTACAGATTTTTAAATTACTTACCTACGTCATTGGGAAGATGTTGCTCCTGACTGAGCCAAACCTTTAGCCTCTCTACATCCTCTTCGATGGCTATCCGGCTTCTGTGCGGGGAGGACAGTTTCTTCAAACCTTTCCCGACCAGTGATCCAACATCCGACAACTTCCATTGTCTGTAATTTTATTAGAAATATACATTATAATTTCAAACGGTGAGAATCGTGCAAATTCCATGGAAGGGTATTTTTATTTACTTGTGTATAGTATAGGAGAGTATTGGGGTCGTGCAAAATTTTGAATTCCAGCTTTCAATGAAAATACGCGTTTTTAGTCCCAATAACCAAGTTCTAGCAAAATTCGTAGTTTAAAAACGAAAATTCGTATGAACTGAAATCACAACATACTTAGGCCGAGTATATACCTGGCATCTTACGGCAACTTTTACGATAAAATCGATTCGTAGCAATTTATAGAATCGATTTTTCACATTTTCTTAAAAAAATTACCTAAACGATTTTGGTTAAACTATATATATAATTATAAAATCGAATTATCTTTAATATTATACTCGTTGAAGTAGTAAAACAGATCTTAAATGCCGAATTTTAACAACTATATTCCTCTAAAGTACCTTTAATATTGTTTATAAATAATCAAACATTTTTTATTGTTAGTAGTAATATAAAATGGGTAAATATGAAATATGAAAGAATTTAATAATTACCTTAAGGAGAAAACGGTTTTAGCGCAATTACTTACAACAGACGAGATATCGAAAATATTTTTCGTTCAAAATCAACTTATTGGAAGTGCTACTTAGAGCCGATTTTAAACTTTTTTTTTACAATTTTCTCGAAAATTGTTCCAAAAATTTTTATAAAATCATCATAGGAGAGTTGTTTTTAATATAAGTTAGGTCTTATCCTGATTGAAACAGTCTGACAGTACATAAATGCCGTATTTTCAAAAAAGCTCCCTCTAATATAACTTTTAGTTAATTAAAATAATTAACAATCATCCATTGACAGAAATAAATATTAATAGAAAAATATAAAACAAGAAAGAATTATAGGATAAGATTTTCTCGTGTTCCTACGGTTATTATGACAACAGTCATAACTTTCTATAACTTAGCAATCATAAAAGCACAAAAACATGGTAGTAGTTATATTTTAATTGGCATTGTTAATAATAAATAAGTTGTCGTTTTGAAACTAGCAAGGATTAATTTCAATTCTAAGTTGAGTAAGCGCTCACCGTACTAAATTTTCGATAAGTTATAACAACAGTTTTTCTTTTATTTAATAGCAGATCGGTCTGGTGGGCCTGACATGGTTAATGGTTAAAGAGATACATTAATGGTTAAAGAGATACATTTTTTTTTTTTAATAATTGATTATGTGGGGAGTATAGTCTCATACAAAAGATACCTGTTACTATATACTATGTTATAAATAAAAAAAAATTAGATAAAATAATAATTCTTAATAAAAGATAAAAGTAAAGTTAATAACAAAACCAATGACATTTATGGATTTAACAAATTAAATAATTGATTTCTAATGGAAAAAAAGAAAATCAATTCAAGAAAAAACTGAAGCGAAAATAAAAATTTAGAGTGGCAATAACAGAACTTATAACAGGATTTTCTGCAGCAACCTGGGCTTCAGTCGGGTTGTGGTTGTTTTTCCCAGGTTGTAATAGGTTACTGCTTCTTTAACGGTCGGTAACTGGGAGTGGAACTTCTTGAACCTTTTTTGATGTAATCCACTATTGTCTTCATTTGTAATTCCCGATGCTATAGGATGTTTCTTGCAAACCAAGAATCCACTGCAATTCTTATGAATTTATTTTGAAAATATTGTAATTTTTTCGTTTTTTGTCAAGGATGCCGCTCCCCAGACTTCATAACCACACATCAGCAGTGGCTGAGAATTGTTTTAAAAATAAGAATAGCTATATTTGGTTTTAATTTGGATTTTCTATTTAGGATTGGATATAGAATTAATAATAGTTGAATATTTTCAATTAAGAACAATAATAGGTACATTTCATTCAACTAGAATTCGAATTATTAAAATGAGAACTACCTGCTTTTATTGAAAATATTCAATTGTTCTTATCTAAGTTCAGGGTTCAATGCCCCGTCTTCAAGACGACCTTCATGTCAATAGAGGAATTATAATTTATGATAAGTTAAACTGTCGTCAGAGCTGTCTTTAACCAGAGTTCCCGTGCACTGTAAGATATGAGGCCAACCAAATTAAAGAACTAGCTTTCAATACAACGTTTAATTATCAAAATATAGGTTGAAATTGCTTTTATATTTAATATTTAAAAAGGAACTAACATTAAAAACAAAAAAGTTTAACTTGTACGAGAAGTATTTTTCTTGATTTTATATTTTAACTCTTATACCGCTGGGTGAAAATAAAAAATTAAGAACAATAACGCACTGCAATAATAAAAAAGAAAATCTTAAAATCGTTGATACTTTGTCGCTTAAACTATTTTATTTTTTTAGAATTATCTTAAAATTTATGGATAATAATTTATTTATAAAAGACATAAAATATCTGAAAAATGTTAGAAAAAAAAATTATCGTACCACCCTATAACAATAAATTTGGTAAACGTATATTAAACTATAAGGTACCACTATCACTTACCAGAAGAACTAATAATAAATCAAACACAAAAAAAAAAGAAGAAAAAAAAGAAAGAAAGAAATATCTAATTGGATACTTTCTTACTTCTACGGTTCCCAATAATTGATTTTGATTCACCAAATGATCGATCATATCTGTCTGTATTTTTTCTTAACTACACATAATTTATTTATTATATTACAATTAGAATGAGCAATGTGTGTTTAGTAATAGATTTTATTGGATCCTTATTTTTATCATATTTTACATTATCTTGTTTTATGCTTATTATTATATTAATTCACTAATTATAAATTTGCGGCTTTATTGTTCACTTCAAAATCCTTTCAGTTACAATTTTTCAGTTTTAATTTAATTTTTTAATAATTATTATTTTATTTTCATTTTAGTAGTTCTCAAGTTAATTATTAGTTGTATCACTAATAACGCCACAATGCTCTAATAGTCAAAACTGTAATATTTACATTTCACTTATGCCTATCATTTGTTTGTGTTATTTTGGCACCGACCGATATGGTCATCTTGTCGAACCATATTGGATGTCATTTTTTAAATGAATAAAATAAAAAAAAAATAAATAAAAAAAAGGGGCTTCCCTGGAAAACTTTTTTTTATTTATTTATTGATATTTACAACTGTAAAAAAATACAACCAGTAAATTTGATCATAATGATGATATGATACAGGATGTAGAGAAACTACCCAGTAGTAGAATTCTAAAAACAGTTTACAATATAAGGTCACGAGGCCATCTTCTTTTCAGGCGCCTCGGAGGATTGCCAGGAATGGAAGAGGAAGCAAGGTTAGAAACAAGTGGGTTTGGGTGGTTAGGAAGTTTATTATGGAAGGAAAAATATCGGGTTCGGGCTTGATCGGTTACATAAGGAACATTTAGGTCTTTATGGACCCTGGAAAACTAAATTTTTTTTTGTTGATATCTTCTTTTAATTTAAATAAGCATTATATTATGTATAAAATGTAATTTTTAGCCAAATTAAGTTTAAATACTTATTTTTTAACGATTATGACTATTGTTGTCACCCGCGTATACCACTGTATGTATGGATTCTGCTGATACATGAATGTTTTGCGGTTTTTTAAACTGAATTATTGAATAAGAACTCTAGAAAGTTATTGTGTATCACCAAATTTTCTATAAAACATTTAGAAAATCTTAAATAATCCAGAACAATTTAAACAAATATATTTTAAATTAACAAAAAACTTTTGAATACTTAATAAAGGTTACTAGAAGGTCCCGGGCAGGACAAACTCCGAACTGTCTAAGAACATTATTATAGAAGTTTCCTTTCTCTTGGATTTCACCTGAAGGGACGAATTTTAAGTGAACAATTCCTCAAGAACCGAAAGAAAAAACAATGTGCTTTGTCTTAATTTTTTCGTCCGAGGCTTCCGATCTTATTTTCGTTCCCTCAATCAAGATATGAGCTCCACATCACATTGTTAGAATTAAGATCTCCTTGTGATGACGCTGAAGATAAAGTCAGCACCCTCTTTAGCTCCCAACCATGGGTCTCTGCTTTTTGTTTTAGAGACAAAATCATTGAATCCATTTTGGCATACAACTTCATTATTGTATTGCACCTCAGGGGGGAGAAAAGGTATATTGAAGGGAACAGTTTTGAATTATCTGATAAGATGTAAAGTAAATATTTTTTTTTAATGAAGTTTCCGGACTGATCAGGTATATGTCTATGAATCATAAGTTATCGTATCCTGTGGCTTTATAAATTCACTTATCTAATTAATAGATATCTGAAAGGAATGCTAAAATACTGAAATCTCAAATAAATAGTAATAAAAAGGTAACTCTGAGAATATACCCTATGGTTGTAGTCTTTTTTAGGAATATTTCGAACCATTTTTGTCCTTATAGCTCCACGTGTTAGATGTTAATTGCTTATCAATAATACTAGGTATTGTCTGCGTCAAGTGTCCTACAGTATACAACATGGGAATCGGTCCAACCTCTTTCTGTAGTTCTAAACCTACACCGTTACATCTTTCCTGACTAGAAATACGGTGACCGAATATAATAAAAAAATCACTTCAAAAATAAAAAGTGTATTTATAATTTAATAAATACAAATAAAATTCAAGTGAAAAACGTCTTACATAAAAAAACAAAACATCAAACTTACAAAAAATACAGAAAAGGTATTTGCACATTTTGCGTTTTATTATTGTTTTTTTTAATTTAATATTTTGTATGAAGTCCGTTGGCATCTATTACCGCTTGCAAACGTCTCGGGATTAAGTGGACGAGGTTTTTAATTAAATCCGTGTTAATTTGTAATTCTTGCTGTAAAAGATCCTTGAGGTGGTGTCTTCCGATTATTTGGTGTTTTCGAACATTTTTATCTGAAATATGCCACAAATTTTCAATTATGTTTAAGCAAGGAGACTGTGAAGTGATATGAAGTTGGTGAATGTTAAATATTAACGACTCTTTAGTTTTGTTTGCTGTAAGTTTCGGATCATTATCATACATAAAATTATACCGATCCGTAATTATACTGAATTCCTGATTTGGCTGCACTGGCTGGCAGGTTATGGCACAAAATCTTGACATAACCTTCTGTATTTAAAATCCCTTCAATAGGCACGAGATTTCCTACACCATTATAAGCCACGTATCCCCAAACCATTACACTCCCACCTCCATGTTATACAGTAACTGAGACATTTTGCTTCCTGAATTCTTCACTTTTCCTTCCCCATATCATCTTTCTACAGATGTCATTAATATTAGATTTCTTTCTCGGGACTTTGTCGGAAATTCCTCTAGAACTGAAAACATTTCTAATTTTTGTAGTGCTCTCACAGACCCCAGAAGTCGATTCGATTAGCTAGGGCACCTACACTAACTCCTTGATTTTTTATCTCCTCAATTTTGATTTTTCTCTTCATCCTTTCATTTACTTTCTTTGCGCCGATTATATGCAGTTGTGCCTCTTTCTTAAAATCTCTTAATTACGTATCTGACTGTAGAAAAATTAATACCTAACAAATCCGCTATTTCGCAATACGATTTTCTTTGATTTTGAAATAATATAACTTTTTCCCAAGTAGCGGCACTTAGTTCACTTGTTTTTGGCAGTAGGATAGGTTAAATTAAAACGAACTTAATATATTGAAATATTTTATAATACTGATAGAAAAGAACAGAATTATACTCAAGCATACAAACAAGAGTAAGTAAACAAACATAGTATGTAAATACTTTTTTCCTTGTGTTTATATTATGTTTAAATAAATTATTATAATGATAATTTGATTAATTTATCCTGTTTTTAACAAGTTTTAATTTTAATTTTTATTAAGGAACTTCAAACTATTTTATTATTATTTAAATTCATTATATAATGAAAATACAAAGTGTGGAAATACTTTCTTCGGTCACTGTATATATTTCCTTATAGGAGAGAGATAGAAAATTTCTTATAAATTAAAAAAGTAAATCATGTAATATTTAA
>NW_027112031.1:1204079-1218625 GCF_000696795.3 Halyomorpha halys
AGAAGCAAGTCAGTTATTAAACAATAAATGATCAAAGTTATAAAAAAAACTAATTTTTTTTAAATTATGGTTTTTGGTTGTAAGCAGCTCCTTTAATAATCCGAAAAAGTCCCTTTGGATTTTTTATTTTCAATAATGAACCTCTGAAATCGACCAAGTAAAAAAAAAATGATGAACACCCATAATTTTCTAACAATAGGTGAATAAAATTTTGAGGTTTTACGTTTCAAGATACGTACAATCTAATGATGGAATAAAGAACATTTGTCCACCGTTCGTCGCACGCGGTTTTTCTCCGTAACTACCAAACCGATTTTTTTGAGATTTGGTACCAAAGTTATACATCTATTGATGATAATCCTTGGAACTCGTCATTGGGTTCGCCTTTTTGTTTCAGAACAGCGTTCGATCAGATATTTCCAAATTATATAATAAAGATTTAAGAAAACTCGCAGTTTAGATAACACTTTCTCAAATTACTAACAAAAGAAGATAAAATAATTGAAATTTATATATAGAAAAATTGTATTTGACCTAGTTTTTATTTGATATCATTAATAACGAATTTTTTTAGACGAAAAAAGAAAAAGATGAACAGTCCCTCAGATTTGGAGGTTTTACGTTTTAAGATATGTATAATCAACAAAGACGCACTCAAATTTTTATTATTTTTAATTTAATGATATAATTAATTAAATAATAAACCATTATGTCATAATTTGCAGCGTTTTTCATTTACAAATATTTTAAAAAATAGAACATCACACTAATCATCCTCAAAGTTCCTTCAAATAGAATAAACATGTGAAAGTTATTTTTCATGTGGTATAATTTTGTTTTTATACTTTTAGGGGTCATCAACTGTTTACAATATTAACCTCGTCGTGTCTCGTCTATCGTTCATTTAAAAGAGATTAGAGCATTTATTTGATAGCAAAAAATGAGATAAGCAAGTGCAGATGTACTATTAAAGAGATTTCATTTTTTTTTTTAATTTTTTTTTTTTTATGTACGTTTCTTGAAGTGTGATTAATTTGTTTAAAAAACCTTCTTTGTTATAGCATAGGATGTCACATAAAATAGTCAGGTACTTGAATATTTTTGACAAATAATGACATTATATGTGCTCAGTCTGTTAATTATATAGATTTAACATTTATTTAACATTTTCAAGGACATTCAAAACAATTGAAATAGAGTTAAAACATACCATACTCTATTAGCATTGTCAGAAAAAAAAATTAATCCTATACAAAACAGAAATATACACAATAATTGCTTATTTTGCTTCTATACATGAATAAGAATGAATGAATGAAAACCAATCTTCATTCTGGGACACTTGGTCCCCTCAGAATAACAATTAGAAACAGTTTTCGCAGCTTTTGTCTGGCTAAATTAACTATTTAACATAATTAAATGGATCTATAGCAATATTTAAATATAATAAAATATGAACAAAAATACATATTTATCTATGCTTATAATGTTTTCTGTTATTCACAAGCTCACGGAAGATTGATAGCCTAGGAGATGGAAATGTAGTTGGTATTTGAATGAAGTTAAGGAGGAAGCTTTATGGATGAATATAGATGTAGGGGGCTGGCAACACTGAGTGCTCTGGCAACACTGATTCCTGGGTAACCTGCCCAGATGGTTATCTAAGAGAATGGTTTAAGTCATGTGAATTATTATTGTTTATCGCTATTATATTAATATATGTTCATCAAGATAGTAAAGAGTTTTTATTTATATATTTATACCTCATCCAAAACGAGGTAGCTCGGACGGCAAAAGATTTTTCAAAGGAGGCAATTCTATAGGTAGGGATATAGAGATCGGTAGGTTAGGATCTTGTGTTTAATAGGTGAATAGATAAACGTAGGGTAAGGAGTTGAATGATATAGGAAGGTTTTTGGTTATTAGGGTTTGATATATAAATGTGCCAAGGAGGTTTTGTCTTCGGATACTTGGATAGAGCCAACTTTGTAGTATGTAGTTTTAGCAGAATAGTAACCTGAGATATGGGAACGCTTAGGAATACTGAAAATGAATCTTATAAAGCAGTTCATTAGTCTTTTTAGTCTCTTTTCTTGTACAATAAATAGTCCATCATACTCAATGCATCCGTAGTTGAAATGTGGGAAGATACTAGAAGGTGACGAGTACTTCGAGGAAATGTGAATCACGGGGAGCTACTTAAGGATTGTTTTTCGAGTTATTTGGGAAATGTGGCTATTCCATGTTAATTGCTGATCAAAGGTGACGAGGTTTTTATGGTGTTTTGAAACTGGACTGGTGTATTGTTGGGGTATAATGATGGATAGTAAGAAAGGGAATTAATACATGTGACTCTAGCAACAAGAAAATATTTTTGAGGATTGTAAACAACTATTCTAGGTAAACCAGAATTTCAATCATGTTATCTGATTTACAGCTTCCGACGATTTAAGAGTACACGGATTTACAGACAAAACTTTTTCTCACATCTCTAAAAAGATACACCTATGAACCTTATCAAAATATAATAAAAGACAAAAATTAAAACCTGAATTGTACAAAACTTGCTTATTGCATATATTTTACTTTTTAAACAAGTGTATTAATTTTTTTTCTTCATTATTTATAAATTATGTTTATTTAATTTATTGACTTTTTAATTATTTTTTTCCTTTTATTGTGTAGTTTTTAAAAATAATGCTACTAAATATGTATAGTACTGATACTAAAATTAAAAATTATAACAAAAACATACTAAAAAATATGTATAAAAAAATACACCTATAAACTTTACAAAATATAATAATAGACATAAATTAAAACTTGAACTGTCCAAAACTTGTTTATTGTATATATTTTATTTTTTAAACAAGTGTGTTAATTTTTTTGCCATTGTTTAAAATTTATTTTTATTTACTTTATTGGTTTTTAATTATTTTTTCTTTTTATTGTTTAGGCTTTTTAAAATAATCCTACTAACTATATATAGTATTAATACTAAAATTAAAAATTATAACAAAAACATACGAAAAAATAAATAAAAAAATATTAAAAATATGTATGAAACAAATACACATATAAACCTTACAAAATTTTATAATGAAAAAAATTTAAACCTAAACTGTACAAAACTTGTTTATTGTGTATATTTTATTTTACAAACAAGTGTACTATTTTTTTTGTTCATTATTTATAATTTATGTTATTTTATTGACTTCTTAATTATTTTTTCTTTTTTTATTGTTTTGGTTTTAAAAAATAATCCTACAAAATATGTATAGTACTGATACTGAGATAAAAAATAATAACAGATAAAATAATAAAAAAAAAATGCTAAAAATATGTATAAAAAGAAAATAAACCTATAAACCTCACAAGAAATATGATAATTGACAAAAATTGAAACCTGAATTGTACAAAACCTGTTTATTGTATACATTTTATTTTTTAAACAAGTGTGTTAAGTTTTTTTTATTGTTTATAATTTATTAGTACTATACTTAGTTAGATAGGATTTTTATAGGATTATTTTTAAAAAGTGAAATATGTATAGTACTAATACTAAGATAAAAAATAATAACAAAAAAATTTTAAAAAATACTAAAAATATATATAAAAAAGAAAATAAACCTATAAACCTCACAAAAATATGATAATTGACAAAAATTGAAACTTGAATTGTATAAAACTTGTTTATTGTATATATTTTATTTTTTAAACAAGTGTGTTAATTATTTTTTATTATTCATAATTTATGTTTATTTACTTTATTGGTTTTTAATTATTTATTCACATACCAACGTGTCTACTGGCTTTTTAAATATTTTTTCTTTTTATTGTTTTGGATTTTAAAATAATCCTACAAAATATGTATAGTACTAATACTAAGATAAAAAAGTAATAAAAATAATAAATATATGTATAAAAGGAAATTCAAAGCATCTCACTGTATCACGCAAAATGTATTTACACCTTAACTTTTATCATGTATTTATTATAGCCTTATGACAAAGTTTAATTAATTATGAATAAAAACAACAATAAAAAAAAAAAACTGTAACTGTTCATTGATCACTTTCAAATATTGACTGATTAAAATAGTTGGGTAAATATTGGGCTTGATTGATTAGCAATGTTAAACATTAATTTTCGCACTGCGACATCTGGCAGATGAAAACAACCATCTGTTTTACCAGATTCATTCAATTTCATTGGACAATTCACTAATATGGCTGGCATTTTGTTTTGACATCTCAAACAAATACCTTTATATTTTCTGATGACCATTATATCAAAAGGTATTTGATTTATATGAATTTCAAATAATTAACATAAGTGTAAAAGACATCATACTAAAGAATATTAATAGATTTGGCCACGTGACAGTCAATTATTATTTTATTTTAATTATAACCAATTGCCTGGCACCTTAATAAATTTCTCAATTAATTAAAAATTATATTGGTACATTGCTGTAGTTATAATTAATTGTTAATTTTTATTTTACAAATTAAACATTTAACCAAATCTAATCCGTCCCGGATAAATAAGATTAGATAATTTTAGCTTGGCCTTTGACTGTAATCAATTACGGTAAACATTTGTTTTTGATTAAATATTTTTATCATTTTACAAATAGAATAAATTAAAATTAAAGTGTTGCTTAGTGATTTTAATCACTTGCTCTTAAAATATTCAATAATTGATTATTTGTTTTCAGTATTAAAGAATCAAGGAGAAAGGGAACAATATGGCAGAAAAAATATATATGTATCTGTAAGATTCAAATTACAAATCTAATATATATTCAAAATACGTGATTTTGAAAAATTAACTTGTTGGTAATTGGAAATGAATAATGAGAGATAGGTATAAAATAAATTATTATTAATAGAAGCATAGCAAAGACAGTATTATTAACTAGAAATGTAGTATCAACAAGTATATATTTATTTAAACATATTTTTCATAAATTAAAAAAAAAAATCTATAATATTCGTACTTCCTAAGGCACAGAGAAATAAAGAGCTCACACAAACAATTTTGAAAGTTGTCTCTACCTACATAGCTCTTTGGATATCTAAGTTAGACCTGACCACCTTTTAAATAATTTATTTATTAAATAAATTAAAGAGTTATTTCAGGAAACAGTTATTTCCGAAATAAGGATAATTAATTAATTTATTTTTACATGAACTAACCTAAATATAGCAACTACATATATTTATTTTTAGAAATAATTATTCATTCAAATAAATCAATATATTTTGAAATAATGTTTGAAATCCTGTAAATATGACTACTATCATAATGGTAACTATCAGTTTAAACCACGATGGTGACTGCGGCAGCTTGTGACACGGCTGTGAAGTGTCACAATGCAAACGGGTTTTAGAGTAGATTCTGTCATGACAATAATTACTGTCATGATATTAACACACACTTTACACCATATTAGTTGCTACGACAGTTTTTGCGATGGTTGAGAACTGTCTCCGTGTGAAGTAGTTTATATACAGAGTATTTTATGTATATATATATATGTTAAGTAAGCGTTATTTCAGAAACGGGTATTTTCGGAAATGATTATTTTTATATTTGTGAGATACTGTATTAAAAAAATAAGAAAATAGTGAAATGAAAATGATGATTATTTATTACAGATAATTATTACAGATAAAAAAACTATTTCTGAAATATGTTGTTTAAATAGAAAGAATAATTATTTGAATAAATAAATAAAATAATTGAGGATATTTTAACAAACAATCATTATTTCGTGCATTAACCTTTTTATCTAATAAATAAATAATTTAAAAATCCCCCAGATCTAGCCTGAGATAGACGTATGGGGGGGGGGGACAAATTTTAGAATATTTGTTAATATATTACATGTTTTTATACTAGATGGTTGTAGTATAAACCTATTTTAAAATTATAATTCTATTATTGTTAGAATTGGAATCATATAAGTATTTTTCCCTCCTGGAATATACACACAGCAGCAAAATATTTCTCAATTTAAAATATAAATATAAATTTTTTTAAAAGAACTTTCAGAATAAGAAAGCACCTTAAGATTGTTTATTAGAAGTTCCCTAGAGTGCTAATGATATTTGAAATATTGAAAAATCATTTTTGATTTTTTAATTTCACTTATGACATATATATCAAGAGGAAGAATAGCTAACTTAAAATTTTTGATTCAGCAATGATTCCCTATGTTAAAAAAAAAAGTCCGAAAATGCCATAAAAGACAGAACTTACAGGAAAAAAAATCTTTATCACAGTGAAGCCCATTTTAAAGAGCCTATGAATTTGATCGCGTACGATTTCAATGGCATATAATTGTTAAGTTTCTTCGAAGGTCTGAAATAGTCCTTACTTGCTCTCACTCAGGACAGCTTAGTTTATTAAAGTAGAAAATACAATTTGTATGGTTAGTAATAACTACTTAATTCAACTCACATCAGAAATATATTTTCTTACATTATTCATTTTGGAACTACTTTTGTGTAGTGTAGTGCTAATATTCCGTTTTATAATAAAATATACCTTTATTAAATATATATTAATATATAGGTAATATATAATTTAGTATAGTCATATCCCAATTAGTCCATTAACACTTCAACAAGATCCTATCCCAACCACACGATATATTAATCTCACCACGTCAACAAATATTAAACATATTTAATGCATAAATAAGATACCACAATATAGTTTATAACATTAATATTACATAAATATTTTAAAAATATCAATAAAAATGTACTCACTTTTGCGACATGTTTGTAATGACATCCAAGACTGCTACCAGATTGTGGCGTTCTCTCGTATCTCTTGACCCTTGACGTTACGTATTATTTCGATAAAGATTATGTTGTCAAAATCCATTCAATTAGTCTATATTATCGATTTAATGCAATAGTAATATTAGTAAAATATGCTTTTGTATTTACTCAAACATTTAATATATTAAGTTTTGAGTCAGTATCTTACTATAGTATGTAACATAAGGTATTTTTCTTACGGTTTCACGGTATGAGTATACAGGATGTCTCGTAATTTTTTACGATCATTTAAGGAGATAAAAAATCAACAAAAAAATACAAACTATGCCCGAATCAGAAGAGAAGAAAGTTGGTATTTTCTTTTCTTTATGCAAGAGAATTTTAAACTGCATTATAGTAAACTAGACAAAATTTTCTTATACAATTAGTAAAATTTATCTTTGCTAAAACCATTTGATGGGAGCTTTCGTGTGGCTGAATAGAGCAAAAATTTTATTTTTGGTAAAATCCTGAATTATTTTTTTCAGCCTACTACTGGACTACAGATTTTCCATTTTCTATTATTAGAAAATTGGTTTCAGAATAAATAACTACGATCCATCTCTAGTTTTGTAAAAAAATGGTGTTATATGGAATTTTTTTCTCTTCAAAGTACCAGCTTTTTCTGCAAAAATAATCACTAATCACTAAAATACCCTTCACATTTATAAAAAAAAATACATAAAATAAAATATTTAATTTGAGTATGGAAAATGGAATTCTTTTTTTAATATATAAAAAATATTTTAATGAAAAAAAGTTGTATTATTGTGAAAGTTATAAGTAACTTGACCTTAATTTTTTTTTTTTTTTAAATATCTTTATTGAGATTTACAACTGTACATAATAATACATTTAGTAAATTTGCTGTAAGTTTATAATGGAGTGATACAGGCGTTTAGGGAAGCTACCCATTGGTAGCACTCCGGAAGATTGTAGAAATGAAAGAGGAAGCAAGGTTAGAAACTCGTAGGTTTGGGTGGTTAGGGAGTTTATAATGGAAGGAATGATATCTGGTTCGGGCTAGATCGGTTACATATGGAACATTAAAGTCGTTATGTATGATTTTATTTGTGACAAAGTAAGAAGCACTGAGGATTTCACGAAGGATTTTGGATTGTAAGGATTGGATACGAGAGGAATGACTTTAACTAATAAAAATACTCAATTTGATTTCAACTTTTTAAAATTATTATTTTTATTGAAACTCAGTACAATTCTTTATTACTCTAATTAAAATATGATTTTTCATGTTACATTTCAAAATCAGCACTTAGGAGGAGGGGGAGGGGTTTATCACATCGGTTACAAAATTATGGGAACAAAATTACGAACATACATGCTGAGGCAATTTTTTTGGTTTTGAGATCCTTAATTCATATTTTCAGTTTTGACACTCAATTCCGAAATACCCTGTATATATAAAATATATAACGGGAAGTATTGGGATCGTGAACAATTTTTAATTCGAGTTTGAAGTTCAATAAATCCAAATTTCCAAGTTTCACAAAATGGTTTGTGTATGAACAGCATTGTTCAAAAATCGTAAGTCATTGAAGGCCGGAAGTGCCACTCTTTAGAATCATTTTTTGATTTTCAAAACTGTTCCAATGGTTTAAATTTACTTTCTTTTTTTCATTAGAAGTCAATTATTTACTTTGTTAAATCCATAAATGTCATTGTTGTTATTAACTTTAATTTTATCTATTATTATGGATTATTATTTTAATCTATTTATTTTATCTTTTTTTATTTATAACATTGTGTATAGTTAGGGGTGTCTTTTGTACGAGACTATACCCCCCCCCCATAATGAATAGTTAAAAAAAAATGTACCTCATATATTAACCATGTAAGGCTCACCAGGTCTATCTGGTATTAAATAAATAAATATAAAAAAAACGCTTTGGATTAAACTGGTTTATCAATGTAAAATGAAATGGTATTTTGATCAGCTGTCTTATCCTCATTTAAATAGTTTAGCGAGGCTTAAATGTAGAATTTTCAAAAAATCTGTTTTAAAAGAAGCTTTAATTTTGTTTATTTGAAATAGTTAAACATTCTGCATTGTTAACGGTAATAGAAAATATATGAATATGAACTATTAAAGAATATGATGATTAAGTATCAGAAAAAATGGATTACATGATATATAAATCGGTCCATTACCTGTTTAATGGTCTTAATAAGATATCTTAAACACTTTAACTAAAAAAAAAATTTCTGTCTCATTACGATGAGCTGATAAAAAAGTGCAAGTGCTTATGATAAATTTCATTTTACATAACAATAGGAGAAAAAGAAATATTGCATAAAATTTTAGACCAACACGGTTTCTCACTCTGACCCCTACTGAGCAACACGCTCCCTGCAGGGTTCTTACACTTTTGTCAGCGGCAGTGCCATTTCCTTCTATCCTCAGTTACAATACTCTTAGAAGTCTGAAATTTATTAAGGATATCTTTGGTTAAGTTTCATTATTATGTTATTCATTATCATTTTTTATATTTAAAGATGGAAGAAACGAGATATGAAGTCATCATGAAGAAGATATGAGGTCATACTCTCCTCACGCACTCTCACCTGATCAGAAAACTGCCACCTCCAACGTGCAAATATTGTGAGTCCTTTCTTACGATTAGACATATTTTTGAAGAATGTACTCACTATTTGCCAATAATATACAGGACAGGACTGACCCGTAATTTATCAGAAGCTCTCACAGATGAGGAAGCTAAAATTACATTAGTATTTGAATTTTTAAAAGCACATCGCCTTCTTTATAAATTATAACTCCTCTTTAATTTTTTTTTATATATTTATTTTTTATATTTTTTATTTTCATTTATTTTTTATTTATTTATTTATTATTACTTTTTTTTTACTTTCATCATGCCATAGGCGTTGATGACCAGAGGGTTATACGCCTTTAAGCAACAATCAACAACAACAACATCATCATGATGGTGGAATATTTGGTTGAAGGGCACAAGGGATACCGAAAACCGGTTTTCACAAGTTATATACCGATATTTCAGTATTTACTGGAAAATTTCTCCACTATATCTTCAGGGGACGCCTACATAGCAAAATAGTATACGTTTTAATTCCATACACATTTAAAAATGAAACATGATACAAATTTGGTTAAGAGGAAAGAATCTAATTGCGATGAAGATACAAATTTAAGCACAGTTTCTTAGCCCAAGCCATCAGGGATTTTATATTATTTTGATCTAGAGGACTATATACTTCTAACAGTAGCACCAACTAGCGTAGATACTGAAAGACCATTTTCGACAGCTAGTAATTTTTGCACAAAATTACGTTCCATGCTTAATGACAGTATAATTGATGCATTATGTTTTTTTCAGACTGAATAGTAATATTTATCATTTTTTGTGATTTAAATACATAAGATGTTTCTAAGTCACAAATGATTTTTTGTAATATTTACGCTCTCTAATAAAACTGGCAAATAAAACAAAGAAATACCAGTGTTTTTCTTTCTTTTTCTCAACTTCTTACTACTGTTATTCCTGTATTAAGATCTAAAAAGAGAACCTGATAGCTGAGCGGGCTGAGGTTAGGGTCCCAGAGCGCTTGGTTCAGAAGGTTGTGGGTTCGATTTAGATTCCCATCTGGGCTAGTCAATATTTATATTCCTCTACAGTACCTTTGATTTTGTTTAAATAATAGTAATTAACTATTTTGTATCGTAAAATGTATAAATATGGACAATAAAAGAATTTGATAATAACCTAAAGAAGAAACATGGAGAAATAGAAACTGCAGTTTACACTAGAATATCGGTGCCGGCCGAGTGTGTCCGGTTTCTCCCGATCGCTGTTTATTCGTTATTTGTTTATCTCTATGCTACTAGCGTTGGTTTTTTATGTCCGCGTTTGTTTCTTAACTCGATTATTCGACAAATTCTGTTTTTTTTTAAATTTAATGTGTTGCTAATTTTTATGAAATTGACAAAATCATTGCCGTGGGGATTTTACAGTTATAGATTTATAATCTAAAGTTATATACTATGTGTTTATTAGGTTCTAAATGAATTAAATTGGCACTAAGAGGCCTAAAATATGTGGAGCCTAGACCTAGGATCCCTCAGAAACCTGCCTGCCTGATTAAGTTGACCGAGTACAGTCAGATTCACCCACAAGATTTATTTCCCAAGAGGGATAGGGCGGGGTGATGGGCTTAGTTGCTTACGTCCCAGTTTGGTTCTAGAATAGGTAATACCTGATCTGTAAATGTAAATTAACACCATTCTTATTATGCTGGTTCAAATATTTGATTTTGCTGACAACCTCCAATGCAGTGGGCAATCATTATAGTACATGAGCCCAAGAGGAGAAAAAAGACAGTTCTCTCACCCGACTTTTTGATTACCTTAATGAAAACTATGTATAATTACTAGTCAAAACAGATGAGTCTGCCAAGTATAGGTAGGGGGAATGAAAAATGGCGGCTGTTTCAAAACCTTAAAAAAAACATTAATTTTTCATTCAGAGCTCTATATCATAAAAACTACCTGCAACACTAGTTGTTACACACTATTTTGTAGAAAATATAACTAGCTTTAATTTGACCGCTGGCAGACATCAGTACGTTCAATGGTTTCTGAAATAAAATTTTTCATAAATCAAATTTATTGTACGAACAACTATAAATCAATTTATTTTAGCAAATATCATGTAAACTACTATTCCTACGAAGGTAAAGTTCATAAACTTCTTTATAGTCCATTAAACGAGCTTTAATTTAAGTGCTAATAGACATCTGTACATCACATAGTTCCTGAGATATAGATTTCTCAAAATAAATTAATTAACTACTAATCTTTCAGGCGATTTTTAAGAAATTTTGCTTTTTAAAAAGCTATATTTCGAAAACTATTGGACGTAAATAGCTCTTTTAGGGCTAATATTTCAGCAAATTTACTCTTCTTTAAATAATGTTCTGTTAGATTTCTAGACATCTTCCTAACCTGCTTACATCTCATTGGTTATCTCCACTTTTGCCTAATGAATCTACAAAATTATTGGACATAATCGCCTTCTTCAAAATATCTTCTCACTTCTTAAAGGTATCGAATTTTATAGCTTATGTAGAAGTCCGTTGGATCACCGCTAGATCGCGCCGATGGAACTTAGGCACTGTGGGAGTTTCTTAATATATATTTTACATTTCGGTCTTATTTTGCATAAAATATGTTATTATTGTTTATAGTCTGTGGTTTAAATAAATGTATCTATGTTGATTTTTTTTTTACTCACATTAGTTAACCCATAGTTAACCTTTTTTAAAAAAATATGAACACATATTCCGCGTAATTCAATTATTATTGTGATCTATTTCTCATAATCAATAAAGAAAAAGAAGACTTTTATTTTGTGTTGCTTTATTAAAGACGTGACATAACATATTTTTGTGTTACTGCAACATTTATGTTGATTAAGTGTTTGATTGTGTCTTTTATAAAATATGGCTAAGTTTTAGAACTAGGGCCAAATTAGTTTCCTGGACAAATATGATTAAACGAATTCCTTCCTCTAATCTCTACCCCCTCTTATTCTATGGATGTAACCTAACCCTAAGCCAGTACTTCCTAGTTTGTAAGAAGTACGTTTCAAATCTTGATCTAACATTTTATTTTAATATAAAAGTAAATCTTTTAAGTCTTTTATGTTGGCCTGAACCTCCGCAACTGGTGGTATGCGACCGCTTGGGTTTATACAAAAACCGACATTTTAGAAAACCGGATTTTGAATAGTAATTTTTCCAGAAAACCGGTTTCGAATTTTTATGAAAAAATGTTTTTGCTTGAATATACTGTAATTCGAACAAAAAATTTTAACAGAAAATTTAGAGTGATTAAAAGCAGTTTTTGAATGAAATTATTTACTGTTCAATTTTATTGATAGTAAATTTTTTTTATGCAATTTAGTAGAACAAAGAAATAATAGTTGACCAGGATTTTTGTTTATGCATAATTTTCACATATAAGGATGTAAATATTTTTATAATAGTGAAACGAGTTATTCAGCAAAGGGTTCGAATAAATAAAAACAATATATTTTCATATTTTTTATAATAACCATATTATTTTTTTTTAAAAACAATGTTATTAGATACAGATGGATACTTATTAAAAACAATTAGAAAATATATAACTGTATTATATAATGTAAATTATAATCAAAGCCGAAAGACCAGAGTAAATAAAGTTTATGCATACACACTTATTAAAATCAATTTTAGATTTAAAGACAATTAAGCAAAGGACCGAGTATTTTCTATTCCGGGCAATTTTAATACAAATTTAAATATTCTATTTATTTTTTTGTTTAATGAAATATGATTTCAGAAAACAGAGGACGTCTATCGATTTGCTATTTAGCCGTGTCCTTAGTTTATTCACAAAATTCCCCGAAATATAAAATACCATCTCACTTGCAACCGAAGTGTTATTCATACATTGAAAACCGATATTTTCTACTAAAAAACCGGTATTTGAATTTCATAATTTTCTTCAAAAAACCGTTTTTTAAAATCGGGTTTTAAAAACCAACAAACCCTAGCGACCGCATAGCTTATTGAAGAGTCCAAGGGACACAATGCTCATTAACGCAGCGCAGTTAGTTAATCAACTATTTTTCCTATTTTTAAAATAAAAATTCACTAACACTTTAGCGTTTTAGTAAGATTTTCAAAACTTTCAACAAACAGGATTGATTATAAGACTGTTATAAAAATTAAATAAAGTTCGTTCTGTCTGGATAATATTAATTGATAAACTTGTCTTTATGAAAAGTATTTGAAAAAAATGTATTTATGGAAGGGGGTGAGTGAGTGTCCAACCAGCTGACGGCGGTTGAATAATGTACAAACTCAGGTCCAGCCTCTAATTAGCACAGTTGGAGCTAAGGCGGCAAACTTCCATAAACAACAACAATTACAAACTAATGAACTAATTGATCATCACCTAATTGTTATTAATTATTGAGATTGGGCTAGAATAATTTATTCCAGGCATTACACGTGTAAATTTTATTCATGAACACGACTAATTAATGTTTCAGACTAGTAAGTATTTAATCAAATCATTGAATATTTCAGTTTTTAAAAGTGCTGATTATATGTGTCGGATATTTTACCTGCGTATTGTATAATATATGTTTGTTTTTACAAATGATTAAAATTTCAACACCGTCTAAAAATTTGTGAGGTGTCTCGCCGTAACAAATGAACTTAGCGATCCGGATCTACAATTTTTCACAACATTTTTGAAAAAAATTTGTTTAAATTAGCTAGTGTTTTTAAAGTTAATGATGATAAATAATATTGTTAAGTATGCTCGTTCATTCATAATGAACACAAACAAATTAGGCTTTTCCAATAATTAATTAGAAAAACCATTTACTTATTAGCTACTAATATTTAATATTATCCTTGAAATATATTCTCTAAGCATGTAATTTACAATTCCTAGCCAACCGAAAGCAAAGGTGTTTCAAAATGTAGGCCATCGAAAATGAATTATGTAAAAATTTTATTATCTGAAAAGCACATTTGTAAATTGATTTGTTTTTACCATATTTGAAACCAATTATCCTCAAAAAAATTTTTCAGTACGGATTCGGAGGGGCCTTCGCACCAGCATGAGAAATTCAGAATTCATGTTTTTTTTTTTTTTTT
>NW_027112031.1:1219055-1228011 GCF_000696795.3 Halyomorpha halys
TATATATATATCAATTAATTCAATCATTTCTTGAGATTATATAACTTTTATTTTTTTATCTATATTATCTTTTATAAGTTGTTGCTATAGAATTTATATTTTTTCTTTCACTCAGCATGGTTATATTTATAGAGGTTTATCATTTATAGATACTGTTAATGTTCGGGAATATATATTATTGTTATTTCATATTATCCCATTGAATATATTATTTTTAAAGTTCGATACCTAAGCTATAAAGCACCTATTTCTGGTTCTATGATTTTGGCTGGTATTCTATTAAAGTTAGGAGGTTATGGGTTAGTGCGAGTTTATGTTTTTATTGATTGTTATTCTTTAATTTTAGTTATTTTTGGATAATTTTTAGTCTTTGAGGTCTTTAGATATATATCTAATTATCTAAGTCCGCATTAACTCATTCATATTCTATGTGTAGTGTCGTATTGAATCGAATAGTGCAGTAAGTTTGGAGGTAGGAGTAATTCAAAATTATATTTTTTGTTCTACTCTGTCGCTGACCTTATTTTCTGGGTCAAAATATGGTTTATTAATTTAAAATAAAAATTTCACTTATTTATTATATTATATTAACTCCACTTATTTCGAAAACATCACTCTCTTATCGTTTTCATTCACCATCTCTGTGGTGGGTTCAATAATTCTAGGAAAAAATTAATATAGTATGTACAGTGTGTCCTCGAATTTGGATTAAAACGTTCCGCTGTTATTCCAAACATACAAAATGGTTTCTTGGTGGATTGTGGATTTAACTTTCTGAATTTATAGGTCCTAAATTCTTTGTCTAAAGGCCCGAGTTCTAATCCGGCTCTGACGGATAATTATTTATTCTTTTACTATAGCCGTGAGTCAAGCCTATTGGTTCAGGGGTCCACCCAGCCTCTTAAATTGGGTGCACTTAATCTGGGAAAAAATCGGCCGCCGAGCATAATTCTGACCAAATCATCCCTTGCACAACCGTTGGTTTAATAATAGTACTTCCTTACAAATTACTTAACCTTTGACCCTTCATGGGTTGTAGCGTTACACATTTTGTTTAAATTCTTTGTTTTGATTCCTGTGCCTCCTTGTTTAGTCGTCCAATTCTTGCTAACACTTTTTGGATAAACTCTTTATCGTGAAACATATACATGTTGTATGTTGAAACATACAGATGTTGTCATCATGTATGTAAGCAGAGATATAGAATACCACGGATACAAGAATATAAAAAGCTAAGCTGTACTAAATACATAGGCATCAAATTCGTTCCTATTATATGCCTTTCAGGCGAAATGACTTGTGGCAGCGATCTATAAATAAAAACCGAGTTGCAGAAGAGATTGGGAAGTATGTAAATAAAACAATTACAAATAACATTAAAAATGTTAATGTTCTATTTTAAAAGTGATTAACAGGCATATTTGTTTATCTTTCGACATTTATTAGAATTATTTTGAATAATTAATTGCTTATTGTTTAATTTCAAATAAGTTCAGTTTTTCTTCGCTAAATTAGTGGTTATTAAATAAAAGTAAAATTGCTCAAATTGAAATAATTAACATGAGTTATCGACATCGAAATAAAAGAAAATAAAAACTTTTAATGTCCAATTTAAAACTCCTTAATTTTCTCATTCAACATAGATTAGATTGTAGTGAAATTTCGCAGGTTGTTTGGATTTTAATAAAAGAAGAAACTTACGTTATTTATTGGGTAAGAGAAAATGCAACGTATTTGAGAAATAAATGCCTTAATACAAAACTGCAATTTGCAATGGGTTCAACTGTCTGGAGATAATGTTTATTAGTTTTTTTTATTGTTCTGAAATCCAGAGTATTTTTATTTAGTTTTATCTGAATCCGATAAAATTTCAAGTTAATTAAAACTGAAATGAGTCATTAAGTTCTCAGTAAGGAAGTTCTGACCGCTTCAATACCCACAGTAGCACAAGTGCCAGTCATCTAATACAGCCTTGACAATTAAATAATATAAATTATATATTAATTTGATGGCCAATAATATCTATTGGGAATTGGTTTTGGATTTGTTCGCTAATAAGAAAAAACTAACTTGAATTTTATCTTACTATTGCGTAACCCTCTCATAATTTCGGCGTACAAAGCTTTCTATATCTGTAAGGTGGTTTAGTTTTCATGTGTGATTGAAACAAATAGTTTTAAGTAAGTGCACTGTCTACAAAAAAATCTTGTGATAATACAATTTTAAAATTTTTTCTATTTCCATGGCCACTATTTTGAAGCGCCTTCGCTTTGAGTTGGTAGGGAAGTGGGAATTGAATGCTTAGGGTTGATATTTTTTGGATGCAACTATTATTAAAGTTATCTTCAAACTGAACAAAAAATTTCGTCTCGGCCTCTAGACTATAAATATTTTATTATATCTGAGTTATTAATAATTTTATCTATTTTTTTTAATAAATTAAATGTAGACATTTTTAATAATTTCTTTTGACATTCTACAGATTTACTTATTGTATTCATTTCTTGTACAGTTGTAAATTATATTAAATAAATAAATTTAAAAAAAAAAATCGTTTTACTATCTGACCATCACACTTTTCTAAACCTCTTTACTATCTTGCCCTAAGGTAAAAACATAAAAACTAGTTCATAATTTATATATTTTTTTCTTGTAGAATATTTCTAGTCCTACATGATACTCTCAAGTCCTACAAGAGTGTGCCTACTCTTCAGCTAATACATTTTGTTATAATCATAACTGACGACATTATTATAGTTGTAAATTTAGATTTTATTGTATTTTTTTAAAAACGTTTGAGGCACCACATAATACTGGGGCAAATTAAAAGGTTGATCCCAATCACCAATCACCCTTAATTGGTGGTAACTCTACTACTAACTCCAAGTAACCAGGTTAGAATCACACTCTGACAGAAATTTATTTATTCTGATACTGATAGTGACCGTGAGTCAACTATTTGGGTTATGGGGCTCACTCAGCCTCATAAAGTGAGTACCCTTAATTGGGGAAAGATCTGAGCGGTTGAGCCAGAACTAGGGTTTGTCGGTTTTTAAAACCCGTTTTTTTGGAGAAAATTATGAAATTCGAAAACCGGTTTTTTAGTAGAAAATATCGGTTTTCAATTTATGTATAGCATTTCGGTTGCAAGTGGGAGGGTATTTTCTATTTCGGGGAATTTTGTGAATAAACTAAGGACACGGATAAATAGCAAATCGATAGACGTCTTCTGTTTTCTGAAATAATATTTCATTAAACAAAAAAATAAATAGAATATTTAAATTTGTATTAAAATTGCCCGGAATAGAAAATACTCGGTCCTTTGCTTAATTGTCTTTAAAACTAAAATTGATTTTAATAAGTGTGTATGCATAAACTTTATTTACTCTTGTCTTTCGGCTTTGATTATAATTTACATTATATAATACACAGTTATATATTTTCTAATTGTTTTTAATAAGTATCCTTGTTGTTTTTTAAAAAAATAATATGGTTATTATAAAAATATATTGTTTTTATTTATTCGAACCCTTTGCTGAATAACTCGTTTCACTATTATAAAAATATTTACATCCTTATATGTGAAAATTATGCATAAACAACAATCCTGGTCAACTATTATTTCTTTGTTCTACTAAATTGCATAAAAAAATTTTACTATCAATAAAATTGAACAGTAAATAATTTCAGTCAAAAACTGCTTTTAATCACTCTAAATTTTCTGTTAAAATTTTTTGTTCGAATTACAGAATATACGAGCAAAACATTTTTTTATAAAAATTCGAAACCGGTTTTCTAAAATGTCGGTTTTTGTATAAACCCTAGCCAGAACTAGAAAAAAACACCTGAACCAAGTCTTGAACCCCTTACTCTTCATGGCATTAATGTTAATTCCTTTGCCACCTTAAAAAAATGTATTAATTATGAACTAATTCATATTTAATAGTGTATTTAATTTTATACTTGAAGATGGCAGATTTAGAAGAGTAATAATTTTTGCAATACTGCTAATAGAAATAAAATTTTAGAACGTCATGAATTTAAGTTATCTTAATTACTTCTAAATTAAATATAATTTTTTTCATAATTATAGAATTCGGAATGGTTGTGCCGAATAAAATAAGCATTGAATCCGGATTCTAAATATTAATTCTTTAGAAATTTTAATCTGAAATATAGGATACTAAAAATACGGATTTTCCGAAACCATTTTTATGTCTCTATTTGAACCGTCTGTGAAATTATAATTCGATGAGATCGTTCGGTTCGAAAAACTGTATGTCATGTCCATCAATAAACCTTAATTATCCTTCTATGCGGCGTGAGCCTAACCTGAATTTAAATTTCGGAATATATCCACCATAGTAATTAAATTAATCGATCAGCGAATTCCCCGTTGGGCCAAGTAATCCTGTTGGGATCTGACCCAGACCAATATTTCAAATTTTTACTGCTCTCTTCCATTGGCTATTGGGACAGTTATAGTTAAAATTATTGTTAAAAAAAAAATTAAATGTATTTTTACTGATCAAAATTAAAAAAAAAAAAAGATCCTCCTAGGGCACATTCAGCCTCTATTATGCCCTTGAATACATTTTAAAAAACTGAAAGGATTCCGAACAGACCACTTTTTTTTTATGGTTGAATATACATTAACAAATAGTTTTTACTTACACATTTAACATATGGCCAACCATATAACGATCATTGGCAATGATGATCCATCCATAATCACTTGGCCGAAGGTACCTAACATGTACTGAACACAAGACCCTTATATTGCATTGTAGTTCTTTTCTCATCTATTATATAATATTTAAATTATTATGTTATACTGTTATATCACACGTTAATAAATTTTTGGATTAGAAATAAAAGATTCGCCCAAAGGTGTTTTGATGTCCAATAATACTTTAAATTATTTTAGATTCTTATGTTTCAATGTTCAGGATGTGCTGTAAATCTTGAAAAATATAGAAATATAGAGAGATATGAACAAAAGTACATTTATACTATGTCCGGATTTTGAATAGAATGTTAGAAAATTTTTATTTTATGATATTTGAAATCATATTTTATAAATAGTAAGAAACTAAACTAAAAACTATTCAAGGAAATTAAAATCCAATTGCACCGTCATAAAGTAGATAAAATTCCATTTCAGAAATAATTTCTGGTTTAACTAAATCTATCTTTATTTGTGCATGTTCAGCTAAAGAAAGTCAGGATTTCTTCTGAGATTTGTCCAGATTTTGAAAAAAAATGTAGTGTAGAACAAATTTGTTGTTAGTTGTACAATGGCATGATACAGACATGTGGAGAATTTACCCATTGATAGAACTCCAATAAAATAGATTTGTCAAACATAAATTGTTATCTTAAAGAGGTAACCTCGAAAACAACAACAAATGTCCTATTATGCAAGCAAACAAACTGGAAATTCAAGTTTCGTGTTTCAGAAGAAACTTTTTTTTTTGCACTAATTAAAAAAAAATTAAATTAATTTATTCTTAATTGTAATTTAGTAAATTAGACAAAATTTTCTGTGATGAAAATTAGGATTGGTCTTTATCCAAACGATCTGAAGGGAGTTTTCAATTCACGATTTTAGGAGAAAAAAAAATTATTTACTTGAGGGCCCCCTTCTTTTGATTTTAATAAAAAAAAATTGTACGTGCTTTCAAAGAACATTTTACCTAGTATATTATGCAGCTATTCAGAAGCTCCTAACTCCTAGACAAAGATTTGCCTCTCTTTGGAGTGCATCTTCCATGATTGAACCCAGCAAAGTAAGGTGAAACGTTTTTTACTAATGAATATTTTTTTCTGCTAGTTTTTAACTTTCTTAACCGCAACCCGGACCGTCTTCCTAAAATTAATTATATAGGTTTACTAATAATCTTCAATTTTAACTCTAAAAAAATTTTTTTATGCATAAATACAATACACTACATATTATTTACAAAATACTGAACATACAACTTAGTTGTTCCAAAACCTTTTTCATTCTTTATTATCTTTATTTTTTATAAATAAAGACTATTTTTCTAATTTAAATAGTTTTCTATCTATCGGTTCGTACTCAATAAAAATCGTAATTTGCTTTTAAGACTGACAAAAAGATTGAATTTTCTTCTTTTCGTTGTTGATTCTGACCATAATTCATATAAATATATATTTTTTAAATTATGAAGTCTTCTACCTCTTTTTTAGATAACGAATTTATGTATAATCTAATTCCACGTCACAATTTTTGATAAATTAGGAGCAAAATCAAGAACGATCCTATAACATTAAATGGCCAAGTTTTTCTAGAAGAGAATTTTCTTCAATAGTTTTTGAGGGATCGCTTTCTATTTAGCAGAAAAATCAGACTTAGTCAATAAACTATAAAATATCTATTTTCTCCAATTTTGGTGATAATCAGACCATGGTCTATATTAACTTATCACATACTGAGATATTCTCTAGGATTTTCTGGACACTCTGTATAACCATTGTGTGAACAAATTCTTCCATATTTTGTTTTGCAGATTTATTTTTCTATTTCTATCAAAGCCTTATTTTTTTTATTTTTTTTTTTATTTATTATTTTTTTTTTTTGCAATACCTGGAGGTAATATAATTTGTTTTGTTCAATTATCTCCAAATCATATCACAGTCCTATACACTTTTTCTTACAAATCATGTTCAAATATGTTATTTTATGTTTGTCATTTTCTAATATTTTTCTTATTGAGGTCTTACTGTTAATATCTAATTGTATATTTTCCCTATTACACAACCTTTGACTAACTGGTCATTCATATCATTATATTTTATTTTCATATGTTTCTGAATTCCGAATGACCAAATAGGTCTGGTTATCATAGTGTATAAGAGTTTTTTTTAGTAGTAAATGGAGATTTTAGAGCACTTTCGGTATTCTAGAAACCGAAATCTAGGAGTAGTTTATTGCCGTCTAAGTTTAGTATAGGGATTCTAAGTAAGTCTCTTGTCAAGATGGAGCTCTAAGTAGCGAATCTGTTCAACAGGCGTATTGGGTATATTAAAAAAAGATACTGTAGAGCAGAAGGGTAGATGTCTACGAGAGCGGCAAATGTGATCTGATGGGATTTGTTAGGATTTATTTTTATTTTCCAATTGTGATACCATTCTTCAAAGGATGTTATGTATGACAGCAGACTTTGTGATGGAGTAGTTGGGTCATTGTTTACAGACAGCACACGTATAATCAGCCTATGTTTTTAGGATTGTTTTAGGATGGATTGGGATATCTGCTGTATAAACCGCATAGAAAATGGGACCTCGAATACTACTTTGAGGAACACCTGCGGACAGAGAAAGAGTGATGATGAGTAAGCAAGGTTAAGATTTACTTTAAAGGCTTTATCAGAGAGGTAGATAAGGATTAATAGCATATATGCAGGATGAAAGAATCGACGGAGTTTATATAGCAGTTCTCAGTGCCACACTCGATCAAAAGCTTGTTCAACGTCGAGGAAGACTCCTGTGAATTACAATCTGCGCTCCAATATGGAAGATATGATATTTACCACACGATAACCTTGTATTATAAGTAGAATAGGAAGTTCTAAATACAAACTGGTGTTTAGGAATAACACGATTTGAATCTAGGATTGGATACTGTTGTTTTAATAGTAGTTTTTCTAGGATTTTACTCCACTTTGACTATTGCTGTACAGTATATAGGGGCGCCTTTGGGGATCTCGAGGGGAAATTAAAAGTTCGTTAAATTGCTCTTTACGATTCATCGAGGGACGCCTCTGTTTCCCGTTTCTCAGGTAGCCACCAGGGGTTGGCCAAAAGAACAACTAGGCCCACTTGCCAGACTTGTTCCCCCCACCAAATACCAATACCGCTACAACCCATGAAGGGTCAGGAGTTCAGTAAGGGGGTACTGTTACTAGATCAACGGTTTTCAAGGAGGTGATTTGGTCAGAATCACGCTCGACCGCCAGATTTGTACCCAATTTAGTAGGCTGGGAGGACCCCAGGAGGTTCCAAAACCCACAAGAGTTGACTCACAGCTACAGTGTAACAGAAAACAATTTTCTGCCCAGCCGGATTCGAACTCGGGTCCTTGGAGTTAATAGCCACGGGCCTTACCCGCACTCCCCAATATGGTTATAGGAAAGAGAATTACCAGGAGGGCAGTATACAGCTGAAAGTGTTATTTTATACGGGCGAAAGGATTAACTGACTGAAGTTTATTGAATGGTTTCAGACGGAATGGATCGAATAAGGGAATGAGGTAATGAGATGACGGAAAAAAATAAAAATAAGATCTGTGATAAAACCGTGGAAGATTTTGTTCAAAATCTAATTATACATTTATACATGTGCATTTTGTACCTAATATTGATATTCTCATTCATATTGTAGCGACCAACAATAGGCAAATTTATTTGCTCTGTATTCCATTTAATGTTATAACCTATATCCTGGTTAACACAAATAATTCATGCCACTTTTTTGTTTAAATTCCTGTCCCACATGATCATTTAATATTTTAAAATAATTTTTAAAGGCACCAGTTGAGAATCTGATTATTTTCAAAAGTTCCAAAGCAATAACTGAATTTATCATAATGATAAATCTTTACTTCTTTTTTTTAATAAATAAACACTTCAATAACAATATAGTTGACTATAGATAAATAAGAGGAGAAGATGGTCGGGGGTGCGGTCAGCAGAAAAACACAAATAAACAAAGAGATTATTTATTTGTACCGGAGTTTCGACCAGATTTTCAGGTCATCAGGAATTTATAGGCAGATATTCTGGCTAAACATAAGTAATGGCTAATCTTTCAGTTTAGCCCGAATATAAATCCCTGATGAAGACCTAAGAATCAGGCAGAAACGTCGGCACAAATAAATAATCTTTTTGTTTATTTGTATTTTTCTACTGACCGCATCACCTCCCCCCCCCCC
>NW_027112031.1:1228061-1233297 GCF_000696795.3 Halyomorpha halys
TTTACTGCAGCCCCCGACCATCTTCACCTCTTAAATTATCCAATTATTGGGAAATTATAAATAAATACATGTTATTGTACAATAATTTATTTTTACTATATAATACACAAATAATCAGTAGAATGACTTTTCAAATACATTATGAAAGAATTATTTGAGCATCTAAATATTCTCTATAACTAAACACTAAGTAATAGCATTTCATGATTATAAATGACTATACATCTAAATCATAAACATAATATTATACAAAAGTTACATAAAATCAACAATAGGATATGCAGAAATTCACAAACCTTACTGCTAGAAAAAATATATATTACATTTAAAATTATCTCAGAATTTTAAATAAAGCATAGGCCTTGCTGATAGATACTTTAAAAAGAGGGAAGAAATAATTTACGACCAATATCACTTTCTAATTCTTCAATCATGGCAAAATTATATAACACACGGAATCCCAGATGGTATTAATTGTATATATATGTACGTGAGTGTCTATTTATACAATTAAAAATATAATAATCACTGAAAAATCAACTACAAAAAAGAAATCCAAAGGAGATTATTTCATTGAATGTCAGTAACATACACTGGGTTATGTTATTTTTAACTGACAAAAATTACGCACAATTCCTATATGCATCATAGGCATTAATATTAAATAAAACAATTATAATACATTATTTTTCTCCCAGGGGTTCCATACTCTTTATTAAATTAACATTTTTAATATTTAACAAGTATCTTTTAAATATTTCGAACATATAAAAACACATGAGATAAATCTAATAATGAAACATTATATAGTTATATTTTAATTTTCAAAACTCAGTCATATATACACCATATAATTTTTGATAAAAAACTATTCATTTTTTTTTTTTTTTTTTGGAACATTACTTAATGATTAACATAAAATGGTCAATACATCACATGCATTAGGAAATAACATTGATCTTGCATTTCATTTTTCTTAATTAAAGAGCTTTTCACAAATCCATAAAGAAACGTTCGATGAAGACATACTTCTAATTATCACATTGCTATAATAAATACAACGTGAAATGTATGTTTGTTTTTAAATGTAAGAAAAAAAAAAAGTTCACTGTTAATTGTCTCTCTTTTTTCGAAACGTTTCTGGCACAGAATACATAATACTAGGTATATAACATCGAAAGGAAGGGAAACGATAAATGTGATTCTTTCATACATAGCCAAGGCATTGGATAGGGTTGGGAACATCGACACACATATGACACCAAAATATTTTGGAGGTAAAGCGAAGATAAAACGCTACAGAAACAGTCGCACTTTACACGGCTTGTCATCCATATGTATATATATAACAGAATAAAAAAAAAAAAAAAAAAAAAAAACGAAAACCTTGCCATCATTCGACCAAAACTGTGCAAAAGAGGTCTCGGATAAGATCAGCCAAAATATTTGTGTCAATAACCCCAATTTAAATTTTACCGGGAATTTCGCTACCGAGTCTTTCCGATTTTGTTGAGCTATGCCTAGTTACAAAATCCGCACTACTCACAACATATTTTACTAATTTAATTTTCAGATTTGGCCCCAGAATTCATTCCTACAAGATCCTGTACGATTAGTCTGACGCAAAGCTTCACCCATTGCATGACGTACAGTCGTCAGCTGTGAATGAAATTGCATCAGAATGGAAATCTGCCGAACCTCCTACGACATATCAACTTAACCACCATAATTTCTTGCCTTCGACTAATATTACAGTTTGATTTGTCCGCGGTGAGAGATATTACTTGCAGAGATTGTTTGTGTTTTCATTTATTGCTTCAAAAAGAAACTAAAGCAAATCTTAGTCTGTTATGGTCGATGATATATTTTAAGAACCAATTGAATCATGAATTAGATGAGGTTTCTTAAAACTTTAGTATTTTTCATTTGAATAGCAACAAATTAAATAATAATTTATAAATTAAATATTTTTAGATAAAATAAAAATCATAATTTAACGTTTTGTTGCTTTGAATATCTCAGAAAGAAAGTTAAAAATCATGAACGTAAGGTAAAACTATCAGCAATTCAATGGATCTCAAGGAAATTTTCTCATGCGCATCCATAGCAGATGCCACAACAGTCGGTTTTATTTACAATGTAGTTAGTTATATTAGTTACTTCAGTAAATGACAATAACACCAAAAATCTAATTGTATCATACAACAGTAAAATTATAAAGGAGATATTATTATAGGCCGAGAAATTGGAAAGGTTGCAAGCATTTGTATTATCTTTCAGACAGTGTTCATCGCAACCTAAACAGAGATTTCATTTCTTCAGAAAAGTACAGGTGACAAAAATGGGTTACCGTGCTTGCAAGGATATAAGCATTATGTACACATATACACCATTTAGGCAAAACGTTGAATGCCTCTCTCCTAAGCCACAATTAGAACAAATTCAAAAGATATTGTCAAGGATTTATCTTTTTGATATGCAGTTTTAGTTCAGTCACTGCGTATCCCATCGAAATATTTACCGTACATACATTTCTAGGATAATTAACACATGCATTTGGGAAGTGGTTATGCTTTCAGTTACTTCAGTGAGCAACAAATTTAATCAGTGTTGCATATAGTACAACCAATCAAGTGAAAAGTATTATTACCCAAGCTATAGTAACCACTGTTAAAATACAAATAATTACTGAGCTGCAATACCAAGCATAATGAAGGAGACACATTTCCTATAAATATTTTATTGAAATACACAGTGTTTGTTATGGAGAGGTTTATTTGTCAATTTATGTATTATATTTTTAGAATCAACATTCTAATAAACTATCTGCCACAAAAATAATCTACTTTTTTTTAGAAATAGACAGTTATATATTTTTAATCAAGTTTTTTTTTTTTTTTTTTAAGATCTAGGAATGGAGGTAACAGAACCATCCACGAGATCGGGATAATAAACAAACCAAGAGAACCCATTTTCAAGCCATTTTATAGAAAATGTCAGATGCAATTCTTAATGAAATCAAACCTTCCCTACGAATAGATGTATGTAAAAATTTATTTTTATCGATTTCATGTAAGAAATGCTTGTCTGAATTTTGTTAATGTGTTTTTAATATAGCATCAATGAGTGTCATTATTTATGATTTTTTTTTTTTGCATTTTGGACGAAAACTACGAATATCGCAATCATCTCAACAATAGGTCCAAGGATTTCAAAGGGACACATATTCTACAGTGAGAGGTGTGCAGTTGGGTGGTGGTGGAGGAGGTGGAATGTCGTCAGCAGAGGTAGAGTCAGGAAGAGAGATGGTGGAACTACCACAGGCGGTCACCCTCGGGCCCATGTTGTCATACTGAGGCCCCACGCGAAGCACTGGCTCTGTTTCCTTCAGCCTAGTCGCCGGTTGACGCTTGGGCAAGGTTGCAAAGTACGGCTCAGTGGCCACGCTGACACTCTTTCGATGGGGCAGGTCAAGCAAATCGGGGTATCTCGGTGCATCAGGAGGTTCCTGGCTTACTGACACTGATATGAAGATGTTGCCAAAAGCTCCAGGAGGGAGAATACTAGTAGAGAACTCGGGCGGAGGTTGATAGACCGAAACAGGTTCTGCCGAGTGACTTTCAATTGTGATTTGAACAGGATCACAAACTTCCAGAGGTATAGATTGTAGAGAGTGTTCCAATAGCTCAATGTCTGCCTGAGATCCTAACCCTTCACAGCTGCCTGTCTGGCGATCAGTCGTTGTAGTGATGCTTACGTCCAACAGCTTCTTGTCTTGATCAGTGTAGCTCTCACTCTGCTTTATCTTTCCCTGCCTCACGTACCTTGAACTCCCACCTCGGAACCGACATATGAGACACACTGCTAGAGTGATGAATATAACTCCTCCTGAGCCTGACCCTGCCCATACTGCCCACATGAACCATGTATCACTTTTGCTCAATGTCGTTGCGATTATGACTTCTGGCAATATGAGCGAAACATTTATTGCAGCTTGTCCACCAATATTTTTAGCAGAACAAGTGTACTCACCGGCATCATCCTCACTGACGTTCATTATATTTAAAGTGGTCCACTTTTCCGGTTTCACGTCTCCATCCTCTTCTTGCCTCAGAAGAATCTGATCCATTGTCGAATTTCCTAATACTCTTCCATTAAACAACCAAATGACTTCTGGTTCCGGGTCACCTAAAATCCGACATTTTAGCGTGATGTTACCTCCTGGCTCTTCTTGAATCATTGTTTCTTCGACATGGACCGAGGGTGAACAAGAGAATTCGAGTGGCTGGATATCTTCCCATTGTTGAGAAGATAAGGAGGCCGGTTCTGTGCACGTCAGTGGATGCGAGTACAGATTAGATGATAAAAGCCAATTACGGAATCCTCGCAACTCACAATCGCATTTCCAAGGGTTGCCGTCTAATGATAGACTTTTCAGTTTTGTTACTGGCAGAAACACACTCTCTGATATTTGTTTCAATCTGTTACCATTAAGATTAAGGAGTTCTAGAGATGGGAGATGTTTAAAAGCATCTTTATGTATTCTAGCTATCTGACAGTGTTGCATCTCTAATGTCTTTAAATATGGTAGGTGGGGAAACTGGGCAGCTTGCAATTCCGTCAAAGGGTTACCATTGAGATACAACACTTTGAGTCTATCGTTACCAGCAAACGTATCCTTGTGAAGTATAGAAATCAAATTATCTGAGAGATCCACTTCAACAAGTATAGTAAGTTCTTTGAACGCTTCGCTATGTAGTTCGTGAACTCCTGATCCCCTCAGAAATATTCTTTGTAGGTTTAGGAGACCGACGCTCTTGAAAGCTTCCTTATTAAGGTATGGTATTTTATTACCGGATAAGTCTAAGACTTGCATATCCGAGTTTAGAGAGCTAGGTATAGTTGTAAAATCTGCATGGGTGCAGAAGGCAGACTTCTTTCCTGATGTCCACTTACAACTGCACGCAGAAGGACAGTCTGTCCAGTCTGGAGCAGCGAGGACGATGCAAGATGCAACACCTAGTAGCAATAACTGAACCACCCACATCTTCAAAAGTCATCTCGAGAATCTCTGTGACTCCATTAGGTTCCCCTGAAACAGACAACAAAGATATATTTAAAAAAACGGAATAGTTATGTTAAAACTAAGTAATAAACTAAGAGTTCGTAACACGTTTATGTTAAAATAGTAATGAATTCAAATATTATTTATTTGGACATAAACTAAATAATAAAT
>NW_027112031.1:1234121-1236943 GCF_000696795.3 Halyomorpha halys
TATTATACTTTATATATGTATATATTTTTTTAATATTTACTGTTTGCATATTGTTATATCATTCTAGATAATTGTTGATTTTTTTTTTTTTTTTTAAGATTTTAATTAAATAGTACTTATGTACAAAAATACGATTTTTAGATTTTCAAGTGTGTATATTGTTATTTATTTAAAATGTTTATTATTCACATTTTAATCTTATTCTATGTTTGTAAAAGAAGGGGAAAAAATAATGAAGAAAGATGTATTGGGTTAAGAGAGAAAATATGAAATAAAGGATCAATAAAACAATAAAATAAAAAAAATTGTGAATTACTATAATATATTACTAGCAATGCTTCACTATTGGTATATTTATGGATTGAATAAATACCATTGATAATTTGTTATAAATGATTCTATAATTTATTATTATGATTTATTAACATAATTAGTTTTTGAATAACAACCCTCACTGTACTTTAATATTAGAACTATATTGAAACAACTGAGACCAATTGACATATCAAATAGTGGTAAATTATTTTTTATAGCAGACATAAGCTCTTTAAGCTACGGTTATATTAACGTAGGAATTATGAACGAATATATGAATTATTTTTTTTATTTGTTTGAGAAATTGTATTTAGAAGTTTGAGACAACACTTAAAATGAATATGAAATACTTTCTATTTAATAATTAACAATTCTAAAAATAAAATTTGTTGACCTACTTTACCCCGAGCCACATTATGTTCGTATTTTTTGTAAATGTAATATACTTTAATAAAATAAGTAATACTTTTTTCTTATTCGAATCAGTTGGTGTACAATAACCATGAAAAAAACTTGTAATTTCTGAGCTACAAACCAAAAACGCTTAATTTTGTTCCTAAATTTTTTTCTACTCCAGAATTTGTGGATTTCATTATCTTTAATCTTCTTATAGAGAAAGAGAACTTTTTGAAAGAAACATCACGTAAATCGGTCTAGTAATTCTTTTTTTTTTTTTTTTAATATCTTTATTGAAATTTACAACTGTATATTATATAATACATTCATTAAATTTGATCTTAGTTAAAATGAAGTATTACAGGCGTGTAGAGAAACTACCCATTGGTAGCACTCTAATGACATTTTACATTAGCAGGTCTCGTGGCCATCATCTTTTCAGGCGCCTCTGAGGATTGTCAGGAATGGAAGAGGATGCAAGGTTAGAACCTAGGGGGTTTGAGTTAGGGAGTTTATAATGGAAGGAGTGATATCTAGTTCGGGCAAGATCGGTTACATATGGAACATTAAGGTCTTTATGTATGATTTTATTAGTGACAAAGTAAGGAGCATTGTGGATTTTGGATTGTAAGTTTAGTGGAGCCTCAAAACTCAACTCCATATGTCCAGATTGGCCTTATTACAGTCATGTAGATCAGTCTTTTGTAATGAGTTGGAAGTTTAGACCGTTTGTTTAGTAAGTGCTGTAATAGTCAAAATTTACGTGCAGTTTCCTGTCTTTTCAGTGTTATGTGAGGATTCCAGGTTAATCGTTTGTCCACATGTAGTCCAAGGTAGCGGATCTGTTCGACAGGGGTAAGAGTAATTTTATTAAATGAAACTGTGGAGCAGTCAGTAGGTTCACGACGAAGGGTAAAGGTGATCTGATGGGATTTGTTGGAATTTATCTTAATCCTCCAATTACTCCATTCTTCGAGGGCTGTGATTTGGGATGGTCCAGTAATTCAAAAGTTAATTGTTGACAAAGATTCAACCATTCCCTTTTATATAAATAAATAAGTTTACTCTACTATGCCTATACTTTATAGAAATTAAAACAAAAAAAATTTCAGACTAGATATAATACAAAAATTTTGAAAAATTTGTATTAAAAATAATAAAAGTTTACATATAGACATAACATGTAAACAAAATATAATAATAGTATATGACTTTTTCATTTTTCTTTCTTTCTTTATTTTCTTTGTTTCATTGATTTGGTTCTTTTATTTTTGTATTATTTTTTCTTCTTCTTTAATATGCTTTATATTTTTGTCTGTTAATCTCTCTTTTTTTTTTCTTTCTTCCTTTTCTATTTCAACCCAATGTGACTTTCTTCATTTTTCCCCTTATGGAGTCAAGTAAGATATTTTCTGTTTTCTTTGCCACGTCCTGGATATATAATTATGACTTAATATAAAGTTTTAATGTGAAAAATGATTCATGGAGATTCACATAAATTAAAAATAATTTTTTTTCCGCTGGTAAAACTGTTCTCAATTTATGTATACATAATTATATGCCTAATGCACATTTAAGAGACAATAAAGAAAATTAATAAATAACTTCGGATGAATTACTAAATGTATTTCTCCTGTTCAGTTAATGTAAAATGAAAGAAACTGATATTGAATTGTGGAAGGAAGAGAAAGTGGAATGCTAAAGTAAAAATATAAATCAATCTAAGTCGACAATTAAAACTTTTCCAAATGTTTTCGATAAAGAGTAGAGGGGACAATGGAGTTGCTGGCAAAGATAAGAGGAACCGAAACCGAATATCCTCGTGCTGTAATCCATCTCCCTCCCTAATGCCGTTTAATGTGGAATTCACTACTTGTTTGCCTACCGGGCAGTGCATTAGAAATTCGACCTCTTCCTTAACAGCCTTCTTAGGCGCCTATTAATAAATTCACATTTAACATACACGACCTTTCCCTGTCGGAGTTGAACCTACAAAAATGTATAGTAGTTTGACCATGTCAAGCACAACTCGAACACATGATATCCCCACTATATATCTTAGACGTCCTTGTTCATAGCTTATGGTGATCGTACTAGCATATATATATATA
>NW_027112031.1:1238623-1247977 GCF_000696795.3 Halyomorpha halys
TTTATATATAGATAGAGGCTATTATAAATTTATCTCGAGCGTATTTTTCAGTTTTTGATGTATTAAAATTTATCTAAGAAGTTCACATTTCGATTAAAATGATTGGTCATTCAGTTTCATTAGTGGTGTAGCTCGTGAGAAATCTCAAATCAGTCGCCAATTCAAAAAAAGTGGAGTATGGTAATGTTGAGTTTAAAGTATCAGTATCTGATTTCAGAGATCGGTGTCAAATCTAAAAAAAAAAAAAAAAAATCAGCTGAGAAGATTCTGATGAAAACCGCGGACTACGGGTGGAGTACTCTTGCTTTGGTGGAGAGTTAGGAGACAGACTAGGGAAGAGATTTTGGATGTTATTAGGCCTAGGTAAGGGTCGATAATTTAGAAAATAGTATTGTATCCCATATCTACGTGAAAAAATACTTAATTAGTCTAATTATAATAATTAATTAATCTAAATTACCGTTTCAATCTGACGAAGTGTGGTGCAAGAGGGGTGAAACGTTAATTAACAATAGTCTTTAAAACTAAATCAAACCTATTCAAGGTTAGCAGTGCTATATCCTATCCTAAACAGAAATTCCAAACTAAAACCAGAAACAACTGTTCTTATATTTAAAACAATTCTCAGGCCACTGCTGATGTACGGCTGTGAAGTCTGAGGAGCGGCATTATTTACGAAAAGGAAAAAAACTACAATCTTTTCAAAATAAAGTCCTAAGAATCGCAGTTAATGCTCCTTGGTTCATAAGAAATAGCCAATTGCATCGCGAATCACAGATGGAGTCAATAGAGGATTACATCAAAAAACGGTTCATGAAGTTCCACTCCCAGTTGCCGACAGTTAAAGGAGCAGTGACTTATAACTTGAGAAATCCAACCTCAACCCGAAGACTGAAGTCCAGGCTGCTGCAGGACATACTGTTATAAATTTTATTAAATATAAAATTAATTCATAGTCACACTACCTCTATTTTACTTATTATTATTACTCATTTTATTTATTCATTATTTTTTTTTCTCTTTTCTTCACTCGTCCCTTTTTCAAATTAAATTGTTTCTTTTTATTATTAGAGGGCAATTGTTTGTTTTATTTAAGTGTACCAATATCATTATTTTTTGTCATTAATTTTACTTTCCTCTTTTATTAAGAAGCATTATTCTTACCTATTTATTGTATTATTTTTTTTCTTTTAATAATAATAACATTGTATATAGTTAGGTGTGTCTTTTGTACTATACCCTCATCAATCAACTGTTAAAAAATATATATATAATATAACGGTTATATCAACCATGTAAGGTCCATACCAGGCCGATCTGGTATAAAATATAAAAAAATAAATAGTCTTCTTTTACTAGTTTCAAACCTTTATTGGCCGGGCGGTCATCTTCCTATGATCTACTTCATACGGTCAATTATCTTCTTCCAATAGCATTTAGAATGTGATAAGAGATGTTTCGAATTATATTATTTCTAATTATTTATATCAAATACAAAATGGATAAAAAAAAAATCCTAAAGTCCAATGCATTGCCAACTTCTTCGATAATATTGTTAGTTTAATTTTCGTTTTTTTGGATTATTAATTTACTTTTCGTGTGTGTGTGTGTTGTGTTTAAATATGTTTGTTATATACAAATAAAATATACTTACAATAAAATGTCTACTTTTTGACTTATAAGAATAATATTTTCTCATAATCAGCATTTCAAGGAAAATATTTCAGATGTTTCATTAAAATCTTTAGAATCAATATTTTTTTAGAGCGAGGGTGATCTGGTTTATGAAAAGACATACTGAAAAAGTAATAATCCAGTTTTCATAAAGAAGCCCATCGCTCAAAAATAATTTCAGTAAAAACGGCATATATCTTTTGTTAGAATTCAACCAGCTTGCCTCTACACGTCCACGACCTATATTGAAGAAGCAGTTTGGTTTCACACTTCTGAGACATTTATTTCCGAGCTGGTAGAAATCTTTTACAGTCAAGGTGAAAAATGATGAATGGAGACTTCCGTTTCCTATCGGCTCTAGATGGAGGTCAGTCGCGTAAATAATACCGCCCTTTTAGAGCATAGGAGTGCTTTCAGAGAGTTTGGAGAATTTTTAGAAGGACGAATTATTAACGAGTGTGGTTAGAAATTTTTAACAGAAGAGTATTATTTTAAATTCTTCTATCAGTAAGGATTCTATGAAATAGTATTATAATTGAACTTATGCTATTAAAAATTGGATGCAATTATTATTAATAATCATCCAAATTAGGACTGTATGTCACAAACACGTAGGCTCGTAGGACATTCAGTTATAAAATATTTTTTAAATTTAATGTATTTATTTTCATCAATAATTTATTATTTATAGTTCTTGTTCTCTCACCATGTTCTTCACATTGAATAATTTGGAAATTCGATTTATACATGAAATTTTTTTCGAAAATGCTTTGAATGGTCAAGTAAACATTTTCTTACCAGATATATTTTCAAAACTATAGTTACCTCCAATTTGGCCATTCAAAAATTCGTTATTCGTTGGTAAAGTTAAATTGAAATAAAAGGTAACGATTTTTAAAAAAAACCTGCGATAAAAACAGAATAAATAAAGTGCCGAGATAATCGTTTGTAAATTTAAATTAATTCATAATTATGAGAAAAGAAATAATGATATAATAAAAAAATAAAATGTAATGTATTGTATATAATTAAATAAATAATAAATAATGCGTTCCTTAAATTAATTCATGTTTCTAAAAAATATTTTATTTTATATCATGTAGAATTGTACAAATAAATTTAACAACACTGTATATTAATGAACATTTCATCAATATGTTAATTTGTGCATTATGTTTTATTTTATTTTTAATGTATGAGTAAAATTAATATTTGATATTATTTTAATGTACACACTGGATTAACCAGCCTCCCAATTAACTGGCTAATTCAGGGGCCCGGATAAAGGGGGTTCTAAAAGTATTGCCTGTCTATCCTTTTCTTTGTAAAATAGAGCAGGGCTTTCCTTCCCTTTGATATGGTATATAAATAATCTAGTTATATTATTTATTGTGCTAGGATAAATTCCGAAACCGTTATAGACCTATTATTGTCATATATGTATTACATATGAGATAACAACAATTTATTTACATAAAACCAATTCCAATCACTGTTTTTAATACATCAGGTCCTTCGTGTAATTCATTATAATATGATTATTAAATTAGTATTTTTTTTGGTGCAAAGAGCCATAAAATTTTCATGTAATATTTTAGGTAATGATTAAATTAATAGATAATGAAAAAAATACTATATTTTATTAAAAATCAAAGAAAAATTGGAGAGTAGATAAGAAACTGAGTATTTCTCAGATTCATTCAGTTCAGTATTAGTTTCTATCTCCTCCGCTAGATGGCACCACCAGTTCCATCGTGACATTAAGTTTAATGCCTAACACAAAATTGTTATCTGGAATTTCTGGAATAATTTTTAACCGTGACAATAAAGTAGGAAAATTATAATATTTATTATTTTTACATTGCCATTTGTATACATTATTGTTTGAAAAGCTTCAATTTCTGTAAAATTGGTAATGTGCAAGAAAATAAGTTTCTTTATTTCTTATTATAGGTATTTTTGACCCGTTAAATATTTGCTATAAATAATTTATTTATTGTAATGTTTATTCAATTATTAATATTAATGTTTAATGTTTTTATTGAGCATTCAATTTTCTCCTTTCATGCAGAGAATCGGAGCATTATTTAGGTGTTTATTTATTTATTTATTTTTTTTTTTTGTATCTTGTTAGGTCTAATTGACTTCCTCAAATATTGATAAACGCTTACGAGAAACCCTGTGTAGAATCTATACATCTATACAAAAATTAAATAAATAAATTTCTGATAATATGAAAATTATTCTAATGAAAAACAAGTCCTAATAATTATTAATTATAATATTATATAATTGTAATAAATATATTAATTGATTGATTAATATTGAAATTGCTTTATGGTTCAACAGTAATCAAAATAAATTATGAATAAATATATTTATCAATAGTCTTGAAAAAAGAAACAAAAATAATAACTAATGGTTATAAAAAAGTACAGTATATAATAAGAAAAAGAAATTCACCAAAAACGTTACTGGAATTGTAGTGATCTGTAAAGGCATTATTTTTTTTAGATCAAACACTTTGCTTTGGGACAGCTTTTATGAATTTTGTCTAGTGTCAAATTCACTTAGGGTTGACCAGATTTGGGCATTATTCAATAAATGTTATATGATTGATTATATCAACTAAATAATTTTTTATTCATTGCTACTTAATCAATTGTACAAAGACAGATTATTTGCTATTAAAATTATTAAACGAAGTCATTCGTTATTTTTTTCTTCTCACAATTTAGATAAAGTAACGAATAAATATCATTAAAATTTTACTTTATTTAATTTAAATATTAATTTCGTTAATTAGAAATATATAACTAAAATTGTTAAATAAAAATTTAGTTAAATTCATTTGAATGAATATTTTTTCGTCAGTTCAATAGTTTACCAAGATTGCCTTATTATTAAAATTTGTGAAATAATTTAGTTTTTGTATCTATAAAATATGAAGTAACTCTAAAAGCTACGTCCATAATGTGCATTAATTTGTAAGAACTGATACCAGAAATCAACACAATTCAGTTATAGACATTCGGTCCATTAAGCTTACAGCATTTATTCTATGCTTCTAACTGTGGGTTGAATGCCAAATTTAATACACTAAAATTTAAATCCCGACTTTTATTATTTATTTCTATTTACTCGATAAAGTCCATAATTGGTAAAAAATTAAAATAATAAAGAGTTTCTGTGTTAAAAAAGTTTAGTTTCTATCCTATCTCCTTCCCTCATAAAAGTTGTAATTTATATTAACAAAACTATATTTAATAATATCGTACGCATATACTTGTATACTACGGTACTATAGAACCCTTCCGGCTCTCACGGGCGATGGATTTTAATTAATGAGGTATCAAATGAAAGAGGATTTCATTGACAAGTGACTAATCTCAGTAATTCTAATTGCAACATTAATAATAGTGATTCAAGAATGTGAGAGGTAATAGGACTCCGGTAGAGGCAAGTCAGAGGATCGAGACGGTTCAAATTGAGGTTTATAGATTTGGACATGGCCATAAATATCCAAGTACGTTCTAGTAAAATTTAGTAAACTAGATAAAATTGTCTCTAAAAATTAGCTGAATTTTCAAAACAATTTTTAAACCTCTCAAATAACGCAAACTTATATTTGCCGTTAAATTATTCAAAATTTTTCTTATAGGCCTCTGACTAGACATATGTTCCACTTTTAGAAAAACTTTTTTTGTCTAATAATCTTTAAATCCATGTTATATAAACTAAGGTCAGTTGCCGAATAAGCTTAGATCCAATTCCAATCCATTGCAAAATAATGATGTTATATGAAAACTCGGGGTACTCAAAGTATCAGTGATTTAAGCCAAAGCATTACAAATGACTGAAATACACTTCTTATTTATAAAAAAAAAAAAAAAAAAAAATGCAAAATAATATTTTTAATGTGGAAGTAAAAAATGAAATCCTAAAATAATAAAAAAAAAAATATGTTTTTCTGTAAAATAATTACAATGAATGTTTATTACTAAATAGTATGAATTTTTTAAAAGTAAATTCTGCAATAATATATATTATATATTTATTTATTTAACAACAGATCGGGTTGGTGGGTCTTAAGTGGCTATCGTAAGTTACATTTTTTTTTTTTAAACAATTGATTATGGATGGAGTACAGTCTCATACAAAAGACACTCCTAACACTATATACGTTATAAATTAAAAAAAAAAAGGTAAAATAAATAGATAAAAATAATAAATCTTAATAAGAGAGAAAAGTAAGATTAATAACACTAACGACTAACAAAACTAACGACATTTGTAGACCTAATATGACAAACCACAATTGCTCTTTAATGGGAAAAAAACAAAATCAAAAGTTAATTTTAAGAAGGACGAAGAGAAAAAAAAAATAAATAAAAGAGAAGTAATGTAAATAATAGAATTGATAAATATAGGATTTATAACAGGATGTCCTGCAGCAGCCTGGGCTTCAGTCTTCGGGTTGAGGTTGGATTTCTCAAGTTATAAGTCACTGCTCCTTTAACTGTCGGTAACTGGGAGTAGAACTTCATGAATCAGTTTTTTATGTAATCCTCTATTGACACCATTTATAATTCCTGATGCAATTATCGATTTCTTACAAACCAAGGAGCATCCACTGCGATTCTTAGGACTTTATTTTGAAAAGATTGTAATTTTTCCATTTTCTAAAGGATGCCGCTCCCCTGACTTCACAGTCTTACATCAGCAGTGGCCTGTTGTAAATTTTATTATTTTTATTTTACATTACTGTAGGTGGATCTAAGCTTATTCTTAAACATTCTTCAATTCATATCGAAACTCTGTAGTCGAAGTTGATTAGGTAGAGCTGATAAATAAGTCCCGAAAAAATAAAAACAATTAGCCGATGTGTTATTAAGCCGCTTGGTAGACTCATTTAAGTATTTAAAAAAGTTAAATTCTACTAGTTTAAAAAGAAAACAAATTGTCTAGTTACCAAGCAGCAATTACCTAACATTATATGGTTGTTTTTTAGTTATTTTTTCCAGCTCAACAAAAAACATGACTTTCTTAAAAAAACAAAAAGTATCAATTTTAATTTTTTTCCTGTACAGAATTGGATGTCTAAGTAACATGAAAATAATTCTAATAAAAATAATTTCTAACTGCGACACATAGATAGACAGCATTATTAAAAAACGATGATACCATCACATCTTCATTCTGATTTTTACAGTGCAGGTGCAGAATATAGAATAGTATTAACCAGTACGAAAGTTCTAGAACTGAAGAAAGACAAAGAACAAAAAGAATAAAAAATAAATAAAATTACAGAAGGTAAAATAAATACTGCTATTGTCTCGAGAAGTGCTGAAGTCTTTGTGCTCGAGTTCTTTTGTTGTAGGAGCTTGGTTAAAAATTCAGTTTAATTAGTAACACCATCACTTGGAACCGTGGAATAAAAAAAAATAAAAGAAACAATGAAACTTATAGCTATTCCTCAATCTGTAGATGCTGTTTTGTTTTTTTTTCATAAAATTACATGTTGTTTTTAATAACATTCCTTAAAATATACCTAAGACAGGTGTAGTGAATCATTTGAACCTAATTTTAAATTTAACACCCTATAGAATTGCCAATCCATTACAAAAGACTACATGACTATTATAAGGCCTATCTGGACATACGGAGTTGGCTTTGGGGCTCCACTAAACCATCAAATTCCTCCCGAATCCAATCCCTACAGTCAAGGACGACAAGGCTTGGGAAAATAAGTTGAGCCTGAACCCAGCCAAAACTAAGCCAATGCTTATAGGCTCAACATTTTCCTTTAATGCTCATCTCTATTAATTTGCTAACATAGTTGATGAAATAATAATTATTATTGGGATTTCAGTTTCTAACAATAACAGAAATGTACAAATTTACATACAAACAGGCAGTGATTGTCTGGCTTTACTATTTTAAAATAATTATATTATTAACAAAAAAATAATGAATAATTATATAAACAAAATATATAAAGGCTAAATAAAAATACACACATACATTTTTACTCAAGATTGCATAATTATTTATTCTTTATATGTATGCGGCATATCGATTGCGAAGATGTAGAAATAGAAGGTGTTAAAATGAAGTTAGGTCGGAAACTTGACGAATGAAGATGGGTAAGGAATTCCGAAAAAATGTTGCATAAACGATAAAGGATTTTTCAAAGGAAGCAGTTATAAAGGAGGATATACAAATCGTCAGGTTATATTGTATGTATTTAAAAGGTTGATGGAAGAGCTTAAAGTGCTAAGGATATGAGATTTTTTTTTTTTTTTATTCTTAAGAATTTAAATAAAAGTACCCAAAAGATATTGTCGCAACAATTTTAAGAAACCTGTAATAGAAGATGACAGGTATTTCGAGGAAAGGAATCTTTGAATCATGAGCTGTTTGAGGATCAACATGGATGTAACTTGGAGGTTAATTTAAGTTAAATGTTGATGGAAGGTAAATCCAAGATTTTTTATATAGTTTTGGAACTGAATAGAAGATTTTCCTTGTAAAGAAAACAATACTGGATAATAGAGAGGAGCTTTAAAATAAAGTTTTGAGCCTTTGAGAATTGGCCTAGGTTTTGCTGGGCTCAGGCTCAACTTATTTTCAATAGACAATTGATTAATGCTATGTCGTCCTGGTGCTTACGATATTCCTCGAGCAAGTTGGAAGGTAATCTGAGAGAAAATTATATTGGGACTGGTGAATAAAGTTTGAGAGGTCATTTATATAAATGGAAAAAAAAAATCGGTAAGAAAGAGGATCTCTCAAGAACACCTCGTGTGGGGTCAGGGACCTCAAAATATCCGTCGAATTCTATCCTTTACTATATATTCCATTTGTAGGTATGTGAAAGTAAAAACATGGATATCGGTTCTATATGGTCCGATAATTTTCACGACCTTTGTTTGACTCATTAAGTTAAAATTAATTTTAAAATATATAATATAAAAATGCAGTGTAAAATTGGACAAAGTTATTCAATTGTACTAGTATGTGGTCATAATAAAATCGTTTTTATAATAAGAATTATTTTATGTTACTCGAATCATCAATTAAATAATTATTATAAGAAGATATTCTGACTTACTGCCTTATTTATACATTGCCAGTTGTCTAGTAGGCAAGTTTAGCGCCAAAGATTTTACACATTTCAGGGATTTTTAATTTCAAGCTAACCCTACTTCCATCTAACTTACTTCTATCAGTCGATCGATATAGAATAGTGAGGGATCGATATGCGCATATTGATTTGTCTCCCTCTGGCGAAGTGGTTTTAAGGTGTCCAGGAAATCATCTTCAGTCCCTACAATTGAGCAAAGAGCCGGTGTTGTATCGAAACGTTTACGTTAGTGGGTGAGAATAGTTGATAACACCATAATGGATACCACTGAAAACTCAGCAGACTGACTACGAGATCATTGTCATGTATCGAGGCTAAATCCTTCTGGAGTAAAGCGCTAGTAAGCGATAACAGCTGTTTAATTACAAAAAAAAAAGAAATAAAATTATACGGTTTAAATAGATTCAACTGGAAAGGTCGATTTAAAAAAAAATTACATGAAAAATAAAATAACTCTGTTTTGACTTAAACACAGCTCAGATTTAATATATACTTTACTGGGTTTATTAATATATTTATATACATATTAATTA
>NW_027112031.1:1248162-1254685 GCF_000696795.3 Halyomorpha halys
TATATATGGCAATATTCATATAGAATAGCCTTACAAGGTTGTGAGAGAGAAGGGAGGAGACAAGTGAAATGGATTGGAGCAGCAAGATCTGAAGAATACAACTCTGGAGAGGAAGAGGAGGACTAAGACAGAGAAAAGCACTGCTAAGTTGAAAAGGCCTTTAGAGTTGCTGGTATACATGCTGATATCAACCGATTATGATAAGTTGCAGTTTCTTGAATTTAGTGGAAGCATCAAGAAAAATATTACTTGAAGTAAACGTAGCAAAGAACAAATACGTGTTAATAGAAGCAATGTCTAGAAGCTGAAGAAGTCATCATCGGAGGAAATACTTTCGAAAATGTTACAGTTTATTAATGTTAGATTTCTATCAACCCCAAACAATGTTCTGGATTCTAATATTTACTTTTCATCTAGCACTTCCAAATGATTTTTTAGAAACACTTTGGACTATTGAGACAGTTGTAATTAAAGACAAATTCTGAAGAGCGATCAACGAATTTACTGAAGAATTGGTAAACTTTTGTTTGATACCAATCCACTTAACATTAATCAAGTATTACTTATGCAAACTCTCCTAAAACATACGATAGTCAAGCTTATATTACATTAAATTAAATAATTTTAGTAGTTGCCTAATAATAAATCCCGTGGTAATGACAACACAAGAAGCGTAATTTTCGACATTAGTCGCCTCAAATGGAGGTCGTTTTCCGTTGGTAGCTGGTCGCACAACTGTGTAGAAACCCCGAAAACGAAGTGCCTACAATTCCTTTATTCAAGGCTTTTTCCTAAAGTTTTTTTTTTCTTGTTCATTACAATATGGTCGTTACATTTTAATACCATTATATTAAAAAGGTAAAGACAATGTTTGAAATCCATGAATTTTTATATTATATTTAATGAGAAAAAATTATTTTCTCTAGTATTCACGCCAGATAACGTAAGAAAAAATGTACATACTTACAATAAAACAAAGTGATACAATGGATGGTAATCAGAGTTAGGCATTAGCTAGCTAATATTTAGTTAACTAAGGACAAACTAATAGCTAAATAGTTGTCGAAATTAGTTCCGATAAAAAATGGAACTAATTTAGTTATTGACTATTTTGACTACCGCTAAATCTTAGAATAAAATCAGTTGTTAGTCTAAATGGCCGACATACATAGTTACATAACAACTAAATGTTTAATTATTATTATTAAATACTAACTAAATAAAATTATCTTCAGCTGTTGAAATAACTGATAACTAATACTTTAACCATATTAGTGGTTACCCTAACATATTAAGATCCCTTCATAAGATTTTGGAGGCGCTGAAAATTACAAATAAATCGATTTTATGATCCCACAACTGTATATCTATTTATTTTAACTTTTCGGATTTCCTTCATATTGGAGTCCCTATATATGTTTTCGAAGGTGTTGAAAAAAGAAAATGGACTCAATTTGATGATCGCTAGCTTGAGAATCAGTTAATTTTAACTTTGTGGACTTGTAACATACTGGGAAAGTTAAAATAAATTGATTCGGAAACGCGCGATCATAAAATCGATTTCATTTTCAGGATCTCCGAAAATATATATAGGGGCACCAATATATTAAAAATCCGAAAACTTAACATAATTCGATACACAAGCGGGTGATCATAAATCGATTCGTTTTTCATTCTCAGGATCTCCGAAAACATATAAAGGGACCCCAATTTATTACAAATTCTAGAAGTTAAAATAAATCGATATGCAAGCACCTGATCATAAAATCGATTCGTTTCTTCATTCTCAGTACCTCTGAAATAAATAAATAAATTGGCCAGAGAAAAATAAATAAACGCGGCAATATGTCAGATGTCTTACTTTTTTATTAGAATGTTATTTTATAGTTGAAGCTATAGATAAAATTAATTACTAGGTTTAGCTTCATAACTAAATGTTAGTTGCTTATTTCAGATAATAGCTAATTCAATTCTAAGAGTTAGTTATCAGCAAACAGATAACAACTAATTTTAATTTCCAATACAACTACATCTAATTTGGCTTTAGTTTTTAGTAGTTAGTTTTGGCTAACTTTTGCCCAACTATGACGGTAATGAAATTTTAGTAGATTAAGTAATTTTTAGGTCAAATTATTCTGGAATTCTTTTATTTTTTATTTTATTATGAAAAGATATTTCTGTACTATATAGTATTGGAAAAGATCTGTTTAGACTTAAACATATTAGATAGTAATAATCTGGTAAATAATGGTCACTATATTGCCTTGTGATGGGTAACTACGGCTACAAACCCCTGACCCTCGAAGGTGCAACAAATTGGGTTAGGAGGCTGCATCTTAGGGTCTGAATATTGATCCTCACTGCCCTCAGTTGTCTCTTCCCATTTCAATATTTTATGCCTTAAGATATTTCAACACCTTGGGGCCTTTCAAGATGTTATTATATCTGTACTCGAAGAGGTCCAATAACGTTATTCCATGCATCCCAGTCTCAATTTTCAAATCCAGTTAACCGAAAAGCATTTATACCGGATAAATATTTACACAGCTCCTAAATGCTGGCAGCTTCATTAATATGGCTTCACAGAATTACGCTGACTAAATTGATCTTTTTTTTTTTTAATTAAAGAAAAGTAGATGTTTTTTAATTATAAATTAGAATGATTGAGAAGTAAGGTCATTAAACTTTAAGACCTCATTAAACCCAGACAGTAAAGAATAAAAAATGTATAAGAATACACTTAATTTAATTAAATTTTATTTATATATATTTTCTATTTTTCAATCCCCGTCATCTTATTAAAATGCTTTAATTTATGTTAAACATTAAACATACAAAAAATACTTATTTTTATACTCTACATGAATTAATATGTTGTTTTTTTTATTGTTGGAAAAATTTGTTATTTAAAAATTTAAATATTATTTGGGTAAGATTTATTTTATATTTTTCAAACTAATTTGGAGACTAATTATAAAAAAAAACTTTTTTTACCTTATTGTCTATTCCCAGAGAAGTCTGCGGGTTGTTACTATTGTATTTACCTATACTCAAGCTCTAACACAGATAACAAAATTAATATTAACTATAATGGTATAAAATGCTATGTTCACATAGAATATGTGAAAGTTACATACAGTTACCCAGTTACATTAGGTTGCTAAATTACACAGCATACCAATCAATCCATGATCGGCCATATACACAATATATATATATATATATATATATATATTAAAATGTTATAAGAATAATTTGTTTTTCTTGTTTTGTTTCTCTTTTTTCCTCATTTTCATCTTTTTCCTTCACAATAAATACTAGCCAACAAATCAAAATACTACTAATATTTTGTTTCATTTCACTTCTCTTTTCTTTCTTTATTAATTTAACAATTTCATTACATTTAACAATTTTATTTCATTAACTTGACAATTCTATTCTCCCTACCTCACTCTCTCAGACCTCCCATATCCAGTGATCCGCTATCCATTTTCGATCCATTAAATAAATTACACGAATTCATCATCAGACAGCAATGTGGAGTCAAACCAAGGACATATAATAGTCATCCCATTAGATCAGTTTATACACTTGGTAAAATAAATCTGTACCACTACAATCCATCAGACCAACGGTTATGCAAGCAGGTGATTTGGTTAGAATAACGCTGGACCTTCAGATTTTTCTTTAATTAAGGTCTTTGTCAGTTCGAATCCGGCCTGAGGGGTCGACATATATTTCTATGGCGGTCCCACGAAATAAAAACATGACCTTCCACTACGATCATAATATACTGGTACCCTGTAGATAACTATTTCCGTACTTCAGAAATGACCAGGAAATGGGTATAAAAAAAAAAAAGTATCCACTTATGGGACTGGGTGGACCCTGCAGGGCTCCTAAACCCAAAGGGTTGACTCACGGCTCCAGTTACAGAATAAATAATTATATGTCAAAGTATAATTATTTAATAGTAGTATACTTGGAGTTATTAGCACAGTGCCTAGGATTTATATGGGATATCTAGTGGAAAGAGGGGTAACTCACAAGAGATCTAATTGGGTCGAAGTGAGGAAGGGATTCCCGACCCTCAGTGTAATAATAATAATAATAATAATAATAATAATAATAATAATAATAGCACAGTGCCTTACCACTGAGCCATCCTGCTCCCATTTGTATATTTATTAAGTAATGATGACTTCTGGTAATAGATTCCTTACGGAATTAATACCTGAAGAGATCTCAAAACAAGTATCAGTTTTTGATGCCAGAGAGACTTTATGTTCTGGAACATGTTTGAAATGTCCTTTTAGTTCAAGGCTTCAAGGGTAGAATGGATAAAGCAAACAACAAGAATGTTTTTAAACTTTCCTCAATACCTTGATGGCTAGACCACTAAAATCTTATAGAATATAATTCTGCACTTCTGCATACTAAAACAAAGAAAATCTCTTAAGGGACCGAGGATCCTGGGTTGATAACTTATGCGTTAGACGCCAAAGAAAGATATTTTCGTCTGCTTGCCTGAAAGAATACATTAATAAATTAAACTCTAGTCCTATCTGCGACCGTGAAATTAAATAGAATACTGATCATGTTTTCCAGTACGGTAAACTTAGAACAAAGAGGAATTAATCTGACCCTACCTGACTTATCCGGAGACAAAGCGTTATGGGAATCTCAAGAGGGCTCGACCACCACAATCTGAGGGTTGGAGGAAGACCAAGTCTGACCTTGAATTGACGTTAGTTGTTGGAATTATATTCCAATTTAAGTTTGATAGCGAACGGATCATTATGGTTGAGGGAACTAAAACTTTTGAAAGCTTACTATATTTTACTATAACCAATCAGCGTTGGGATGATTTGAAAAGATAGTTCATCAAAAAAACTTTCTTTGTTTCTCTTGAAAATAAACCACAATACTTTGAAATAATAATTTATTTTTCACAGATCATTTTTTTTTTAGAAAATTTTATATATTGATCAGTATTAAAATATGCCACGACCTTGGTCAATAAGTAATAGTAATTAATGATCACATTCATATGAAAATGAAAAAAAAAATTATAAAATCTATATTTTTATATAAAAAGAAAGATTCATAAAATGGACATAATCAAACTATGTACATAAAAAAAGTAAACACTATTATGTACAATATTTACACTCGGCCTGGAGATTCCTGAGCCAAGGGGTAGAGTAGGGCTTTTTGAGATTCTAGACTAATTCAAAATGTTTTATACCGTGTTATTATTGTATATAGTCTGAAGGCGCAATTCGTCAAAATTCACAAACAACTAACTATCGTTGGTGATATACGTGCAAACGGTGCAGAAAATTGAACAAAACTAAAGAATAAAACCATTTATTAAAGTTTTCGTCATCACAATTGAGGGATTCATTTATTGAGGTATCATCATGACAGTGATTTTATCTCCTTGGTCGATCGAGAAAACTAAAATTTTAACACTTGTCTGTATTTGTTAGTAATTAAATTCCTGTTCACCTTCTTAACATAAGCTTTTTTTTTTATTCCTTACTTTCTTTTAATATGTATTCTAATTTTTGTAATTTATTAAAATATATCTATGTTGTTTTCATTTAGCCCTGACGAAGCCCTAAAAAGTGGGGCAAAACGTTGGTAAACATTAAATAGTTTTTTTTGTATTTTGTACTTTTATTGACCAAAACCCGGACTTCACACAATCTACTTCTTACGGTCAACTATCTTCTTCTATTATTATTTATCGTGAAATTTTACCGACCCCCTAAAAGTGGCGCCCGGATCGGGGGGCCTCCCTCCACCACGCTACACCACTGCCTGAGAGGTATCACAGTTGAAGTGACAATGAATTGTTACATGAACTCATCATAAAATTTTCACTTTTCATCCTTCCCCTCTCGATGTGACGTTTTATCACACCCTCTTTCATAACACGTCAAATGCTTTGTTCAGAAGATCAAAGCCTGACATTAATCGTGTTTGACGCGTAACGGGACAGGATATATACCCGCTACCCCCTACCGAGATTAAAAATTAATAATATCGGTCTAATTAATTAATTTGATTGAGAGTTCTCCTAAAATATTGCCGGTTATTTTACGGTGTTCATGAAGAAATATTTCATTTTTTTTGTATGTACTAAAACATTATGTACATATAAAAGGTACTAAATGTATTCCAGCACACAATTAGTTACAGCAATAACGCATATAGTCTTATAATGTATATATATATATATAATACTTTAAGTCAATAACGTATATATAAATAATAAATAATAGGTATAGTCAATAAGAAATGATAAACAACATTTAAACTATTTAGTATAAATATAAATATATAAAATTATATAGTTTATTGAATAGAATGAATAAAAATCAAATATGAGGTGTAGATAGTTGACCGTAGATTAATGCTTGAAGAAGTTTGTCGGGGGGTGCGGTCAGCAAAGAACAACATAAATAAACAAAACCATATTTATTTATTTTATGCCGACGTTTCGACCTGAGTTTCA
>NW_027112031.1:1255475-1265025 GCF_000696795.3 Halyomorpha halys
TATATATGGCAATATTCATATAGAATAGCCTTACAAGGTTGTGAGAGAGAAGGGAGGAGACAAGTGAAATGGATTGGAGCAGCAAGATCTGAAGAATACAACTCTGGAGAGGAAGAGGAGGACTAAGACAGAGAAAAGCACTGCTAAGTTGAAAAGGCCTTTAGAGTTGCTGGTATACATGCTGATATCAACCGATTATGATAAGTTGCAGTTTCTTGAATTTAGTGGAAGCATCAAGAAAAATATTACTTGAAGTAAACGTAGCAAAGAACAAATACGTGTTAATAGAAGCAATGTCTAGAAGCTGAAGAAGTCATCATCGGAGGAAATACTTTCGAAAATGTTACAGTTTATTAATGTTAGATTTCTATCAACCCCAAACAATGTTCTGGATTCTAATATTTACTTTTCATCTAGCACTTCCAAATGATTTTTTAGAAACACTTTGGACTATTGAGACAGTTGTAATTAAAGACAAATTCTGAAGAGCGATCAACGAATTTACTGAAGAATTGGTAAACTTTTGTTTGATACCAATCCACTTAACATTAATCAAGTATTACTTATGCAAACTCTCCTAAAACATACGATAGTCAAGCTTATATTACATTAAATTAAATAATTTTAGTAGTTGCCTAATAATAAATCCCGTGGTAATGACAACACAAGAAGCGTAATTTTCGACATTAGTCGCCTCAAATGGAGGTCGTTTTCCGTTGGTAGCTGGTCGCACAACTGTGTAGAAACCCCGAAAACGAAGTGCCTACAATTCCTTTATTCAAGGCTTTTTCCTAAAGTTTTTTTTTTCTTGTTCATTACAATATGGTCGTTACATTTTAATACCATTATATTAAAAAGGTAAAGACAATGTTTGAAATCCATGAATTTTTATATTATATTTAATGAGAAAAAATTATTTTCTCTAGTATTCACGCCAGATAACGTAAGAAAAAATGTACATACTTACAATAAAACAAAGTGATACAATGGATGGTAATCAGAGTTAGGCATTAGCTAGCTAATATTTAGTTAACTAAGGACAAACTAATAGCTAAATAGTTGTCGAAATTAGTTCCGATAAAAAATGGAACTAATTTAGTTATTGACTATTTTGACTACCGCTAAATCTTAGAATAAAATCAGTTGTTAGTCTAAATGGCCGACATACATAGTTACATAACAACTAAATGTTTAATTATTATTATTAAATACTAACTAAATAAAATTATCTTCAGCTGTTGAAATAACTGATAACTAATACTTTAACCATATTAGTGGTTACCCTAACATATTAAGATCCCTTCATAAGATTTTGGAGGCGCTGAAAATTACAAATAAATCGATTTTATGATCCCACAACTGTATATCTATTTATTTTAACTTTTCGGATTTCCTTCATATTGGAGTCCCTATATATGTTTTCGAAGGTGTTGAAAAAAGAAAATGGACTCAATTTGATGATCGCTAGCTTGAGAATCAGTTAATTTTAACTTTGTGGACTTGTAACATACTGGGAAAGTTAAAATAAATTGATTCGGAAACGCGCGATCATAAAATCGATTTCATTTTCAGGATCTCCGAAAATATATATAGGGGCACCAATATATTAAAAATCCGAAAACTTAACATAATTCGATACACAAGCGGGTGATCATAAATCGATTCGTTTTTCATTCTCAGGATCTCCGAAAACATATAAAGGGACCCCAATTTATTACAAATTCTAGAAGTTAAAATAAATCGATATGCAAGCACCTGATCATAAAATCGATTCGTTTCTTCATTCTCAGTACCTCTGAAATAAATAAATAAATTGGCCAGAGAAAAATAAATAAACGCGGCAATATGTCAGATGTCTTACTTTTTTATTAGAATGTTATTTTATAGTTGAAGCTATAGATAAAATTAATTACTAGGTTTAGCTTCATAACTAAATGTTAGTTGCTTATTTCAGATAATAGCTAATTCAATTCTAAGAGTTAGTTATCAGCAAACAGATAACAACTAATTTTAATTTCCAATACAACTACATCTAATTTGGCTTTAGTTTTTAGTAGTTAGTTTTGGCTAACTTTTGCCCAACTATGACGGTAATGAAATTTTAGTAGATTAAGTAATTTTTAGGTCAAATTATTCTGGAATTCTTTTATTTTTTATTTTATTATGAAAAGATATTTCTGTACTATATAGTATTGGAAAAGATCTGTTTAGACTTAAACATATTAGATAGTAATAATCTGGTAAATAATGGTCACTATATTGCCTTGTGATGGGTAACTACGGCTACAAACCCCTGACCCTCGAAGGTGCAACAAATTGGGTTAGGAGGCTGCATCTTAGGGTCTGAATATTGATCCTCACTGCCCTCAGTTGTCTCTTCCCATTTCAATATTTTATGCCTTAAGATATTTCAACACCTTGGGGCCTTTCAAGATGTTATTATATCTGTACTCGAAGAGGTCCAATAACGTTATTCCATGCATCCCAGTCTCAATTTTCAAATCCAGTTAACCGAAAAGCATTTATACCGGATAAATATTTACACAGCTCCTAAATGCTGGCAGCTTCATTAATATGGCTTCACAGAATTACGCTGACTAAATTGATCTTTTTTTTTTTTAATTAAAGAAAAGTAGATGTTTTTTAATTATAAATTAGAATGATTGAGAAGTAAGGTCATTAAACTTTAAGACCTCATTAAACCCAGACAGTAAAGAATAAAAAATGTATAAGAATACACTTAATTTAATTAAATTTTATTTATATATATTTTCTATTTTTCAATCCCCGTCATCTTATTAAAATGCTTTAATTTATGTTAAACATTAAACATACAAAAAATACTTATTTTTATACTCTACATGAATTAATATGTTGTTTTTTTTATTGTTGGAAAAATTTGTTATTTAAAAATTTAAATATTATTTGGGTAAGATTTATTTTATATTTTTCAAACTAATTTGGAGACTAATTATAAAAAAAAACTTTTTTTACCTTATTGTCTATTCCCAGAGAAGTCTGCGGGTTGTTACTATTGTATTTACCTATACTCAAGCTCTAACACAGATAACAAAATTAATATTAACTATAATGGTATAAAATGCTATGTTCACATAGAATATGTGAAAGTTACATACAGTTACCCAGTTACATTAGGTTGCTAAATTACACAGCATACCAATCAATCCATGATCGGCCATATACACAATATATATATATACAATAGGAAAAAGAAGAAGAAAGAAAAAATCAAATATGTATTATAAGATAAACCCGGAAACCTATAAACTATAAATATAAATAAATAATACCCATGGAAAAGGGAATAGAAACAGAAAATACCAAGACTGGGTGTAGTGAAGAAGGGAAAATGCACATAATCAGTTATATTTTCAACAAGCTTAAATGAAACATAGTTTTTTGTACCATAATTAAAACAATGGTAATAAATTAAAAAAGAAAAATTAATACAGCCTGAATGATAAAATAGAAAAAATACAGGAATATTAAACAAAATGTACTGTTTTAACTTTCCTGGGATATATTGTGTAGCAATTGACCAATATATAAAGGACAAAATTTTTAACACATTAACTATAGCAAAAAATAGAAGAAATTCTAAATATAATTTAAAAACTGCGTTAGTACAATACCGTGCGGAAAAAGGACACATTTGAGATTATTATAAAGAAATGAATTAATTCAGAAATAAATATTAGAATACATTATAATTAGTGAAAATCTAGATAATGCAAGCAAAAGTGAATAATATTCAGAAAATATAATGGCTATAAATTAATTAAATTAATTTAGAAGAACAAATAAATAAAATTTATATTGTATTCATGAATAATGAATAATCAATTTATGCATGAATAATGAATAACTCATTTATTCGTCACTATTGAATAATCCCTTTATTCGTTATTCCATTATTCAATGAATAGATATATTCACAATTTTTCAATATATATTCTAATTATAATAATTATTAGAATACAATTTTTGTTTTATTTGAACAAGAAAAGAACTTTTCAGGTATATTTTCATTTATGATATGCCCCTTCGTTGACAGGTCTATGAATTATTGAAACATTTCAAATCCAGCTGGTTGGAAACTGAAAAAAACAAATTGTATGCTTATAGCTTGTAAACAATTATTTTGTTTTGTAGAAAAGTTGAGATATTTTTGAGTTCTCCTTCAGATACTGTAGTAAACAAGTTTCTTATAGAACATATCAACGGGAACGTCGTCATAGGAAGGTGGGAAGTTATTAACTCCCCAACCCTTTCTCAATATTTTTAAATACTTAAAAAAGTACAGGGAAAAAACAACTTTAAGCGAAAATTTAAAATAAATTATTACTATTGAAAAATATAAGAAACGGCCAATCAACAAAAAAATTAGATGTAGAAAATTTAAATTATGGTCAACCCAACCTAATAAATACATAAGACATAATTAACAGCACTAAATATAAGTAGCCAAAATTCAAAACATAAGTAACACACCAACTACCTGAAAGAACGGTTACGTATTGGAAAAACCAAAAAAAACCCTGACTACATTTCAACACTATTCAGTTCTTGAACAAACCCTGAGTTAGTTATAAGGAGTTAAGTATCACAGAAATGTAGAAGAAACTAATAAACAATTTTAAGTAATGCATTTATTAACTGATGTTTTAATTGTAATAGTTATTAATCTTAAATTATACTATGTAGATGTAGTTTTATAGTAATTAGTTGAAGAAATTATTTGCTCTATAAAACGGTTTTATTACTATATCCTCCTCTTTCTTAATTGAATATTATTTAATTTAATTATAAATTTGGTATAGATAATTAACTTAATCAATTAATTTACTTTGGCTCGTTCGTAGAATTGTTTACATTAGTTCACATACTCTTATTTGAGGATACATTGTGATTAAATTGATATTGACTTATTTACCAGATGAATGTATTGTACCTTGCAATATAGCTGGAATAATGAGACAGAAATACTGGTATAACATACTATATGAATCATTTATTGAACAAATTAACTCATAAAATGAACTCTTTTGTTAATATATTCATGAATTATTAATTTTATATAAATTACAATTTTACATTAAACTTCTTATTACAACATTTTATTAATAACTAGTTTTATCAGTTGTCTTTATATATGTTAATTACTACCCAATGTTCAATTAAGTTAGCAAACTATTTCTTAACGTATTTGTTTCACCATTAAGTATCATCTTTATAAAATTCGAACTATATTTTTAAAATCTTAATATTCTTTCAACTCAGGCAATTGCGATTGAAAACATTAATATTTATTTATAATCTTAACACTTTCTTGAGACTGGTTAATATATTTAAAAAAAATAATTAAATATTGTTTGGGCGTAGGAAGGATTCCGCCTAGGGGGAGCAGACCTCACCCCATTGCACACGCAACAAGATATGGTTGTGATCTTGTGATCCGTGGAAATGTCAACTCGACAGTGTTACCTCCCTAATTATGGTCTGTTTCCACAAAGAAATCATCTGTCTAATAACTTCACTACTTTCTTCCTTTTTTTTCTTGGGTCAAAATTCTAGGAGGGGGGGCGCGGCTCCCAGCTGCTCCCCTCCGCCTGCACCCATAATACATTGAATTTTACAACAGACATAAAAAATTTGAACCAATACTATGCAGAGATTTTATGTAAAATTAATTTATGAAAAATATGGTGTAAAATTAATGTTGATAATTATAATTACCCTTGATCAGAATTTTAATAATAAAATTTAACCAAAATATAGTTGTAATAAATAATTTGAATGCTTGACCTGAATGTCCTGAATTACGAATATTGCTGTGATGAATAATTTTAATTTAATGTGAAAAATTGACTAATTAGTTAATTAGTCATAATATATGAATTGCTTTTTATCAAAAATATATGATTTCCTAATGTTTTAATGTGTCATAGGGTAATTGTAGACTGATAGAAATGATCTGGGCAGAATAGCCTGCATGAAGTAGTTTTTTAAATGTTTTGGTTCTAAAATTATATTGAGGTATGATAATTTATAAATAATATTGTTATTTGTTTGGAATTTTTGAAGATCATAAGTGTGAAAAAAGCTGTTTGTGATTGATTGTCCTTGAGGTTGGCCGAAACGTCGGACTTATAAAAGAATAAAAATGTTTTGAGACTAAAATGGATAAAATTGTATTTATTTAAACATTAATATTCATTAATACGTTTTTACTTGTGGTTATGCAGCTGCACAGTATAACTGGTCTTAATATGCTACAGTTATAGCTAAGTCTTTTGACTTCAGCTCAGGTCATTGAGAGGAATGTGTTCTCTGACCCAAGGGAAGACCAAGGCTGAGTGTTTTTCGACAGACCATAGGAGAATGAGATCCTTTCCCTCTTTCCGATTTGTGAAGGCAGTCCTTTTACCTCATAGGCCGAGATATTTCGAGATCTGTCCCCACATTCATTAATTAAGCTCCTCCTACATTTAACAATCTATTGTATACGTTAAGTGTATGATAATTTGTAAATAGATATACGTAAAATTAGTTATAATTAAATTATTATAATAGCTTTTAGAAAAGTACATCAATGGCCAGATGCAACATTATCGTGTTAAAGAAGGCATTAAATAAGCAAAGTTTAAAGATAAAATGGAAATAACAGATCATAGTACAAGAGGCCAAGAGGAGAAAAAAGGCAGTTATTTCACCCCAATTTTTGATTACTTTAATGAAAACTATGTATAATTACTAGTCAAAACTGATGAGTCTGCCAAGTATAGGTGGGGGAATTAAAAAATGGCGACTGTTTCAAAACCTTAAAAAAATATTAATTTTTCATTCGGAGCTCTATATCTTAAAAACTACCAACAACACTTGAAAACCGAATAAAACATTATTTAAAGAAGAGTAAATTTGCTAAAATATTAGCCCTAATAGAGCTATTTACGTCCAATAGTTCTCGAGATATAGCCTTTTAATGAATCTATTTTGATAAATCTATATCTCAATAACCATTTGACGTACAAATGTCTATTAGTACTCCAATTAAAGCTAGTTTAATGTACTATAAAGTAGTTTATGACCTTTACCTTCGCAGGAATAGTAGTTTTCATGATATTTGCTAAAATAAATTGATTTATAGTTGTTCGGACAATAGGTTTGATTTATGGAAAACTTTATTTCAGAAACCATTGGACATACTTAATATTTTATAAATATTTTATAACTTTTATTTTTGTATGAGAAGTAGTTTTTATAATATTTGACAAAATAAACTCACAAATGTTAATTTCTAGTTGTTCGTATAAAATGTTTTTGAAAAAATATATCTCTAGACCCATAAGACGCACATATGCCTTCCAGCACTCAAAATAAAGGAAATTTAACTTACTATAAAGTAGTTTACGACAATTCGCAGGGATAGTAGTTTTTATGATATTCACATATGAATATAAATTTCGCTAATGAAAATTTGTCCGAACAACTATAAATCAATTTATTTGAGTACATATCTTGAAAACTACTATTCCTAGGAAGGTAAAGGTCATAAACTTCTTTATAGTCCATTAAACTTGCTTTAATTTGAGTGCTAATAGACATCTGTACGTAACATAGTTCCTGAGATATAGATTTCTGAAAATAAATTAACTAACTACTAATCGTTCAGTAGATTTTTAAGAAATTTTGCTTTTTAAATAGCTATATCTGGAGAACTATTGGACGTAAATAGCTCTATTAGGGCTTACATTTTAGGAAATTTACTCTACTTTAAATGATACTCTCTTAAATTTTCTATTGTTGTTGGTTGTTGTAAAGATATAGAGCTCCGAATAAAAAATTTTATTATTTTTAACGTCTTGAAACAGCTGCTAGTTTTTTATTCCCCTACCTATACTTGGCAGACTCATCAATTTTGACTAGTAATGATACCTAGTTTTCAATTAATTAATCAAAAATTGGGGTGAACTAACTGCCTTTTTTCTCCTTTAATTTATAATGTTTAATGCCTTCTTTAACAACATAGTTTTGCATCTGGCCATTGATGTACTTTTATAAATGCTATTATAATAATTTAATTATAACTAATTTTACATATATCTATTTACAAAATATGACATTGTTCATTGTCAGTTGGGCGATATAATTATAATATATTTGTATAATATATGTCAATTAGTATAAGGAAACGTAAAAGATATAATAATTTGGGGTATAGTGAAAAAGTAAGGAAGGATAATATGACAGGTGGCCGTGATAAATATCTTTCTCAAGGAAGTCTCATGAGATGTAGATTTGATTAATGGTAGATTACAAAGAGGTGTTTGTATCGGCTTCTTGCCTCTCTTCTTTCTACGCTCCGCCAGTAGAATGTCTACTGTTTCATTTTGAACTTATTGAGTAATTGATTTTGATTTTTTTTTTCTAATCTTATCTTTTTCTTGCTCATAAACTAAGTCTGTTTGTCTAAACTAAAAATATAGTTTTAATAAATTAATTTGTATCCATGTTAAGTCTCAACACCATTATATCATCAACGTTTCGCCAATTCGGCCATCCTCAAGGACAATTTAACAATTAACAGCTTTTATTATACATTCATTTGAAACAATTTTAACAATAACATTATTATTAATGATTTAACATAGCTTAAATATAAATTTACACCTCACATCCAATTATTTAAAAACGTTTTGCAGGCTATTCTGCCCAGTTAATTAATTAAGAGTCAAATTATCCTATGAAACAATAAATGAATAGAGAATCATACTAATTATTAATAAGTTTACCTAAGCTTATGACTAGTTACCTATTTTGTCACAATTTCATTAATTGTTAAAACTTTTAATTTTAGATCAACTTAACACTAGCAACTATTACATGAACAAACTATTTTTAACCTTCCATACACTCAGGTCAGGCTTATAATTAATTTTGGTCTAAATTTTATTTATTTTATTATTAAAATTTATTTATTTATAATCTTTATTTTTTCTTGAGACTGGTGACTTTTTTTATAAATAATTCAAATTTTATCCATTATAGTCTCAAAACCTTTTATTTCTCTTATAAGTCCGACGTTTCGGCCAATCCGGGCATCTTCAGGGACAATCTACTTAATACAACTTAGAAACCATATAATTTAAACAACTCTAACTTCATGTTCATCAACATTATGATAAAAGTTTAAGAAATAGTGTCTGCTGATGAATGATTTTGACTTTGTTTTAAGTGATATTTGACTAATTAGATATTGATGTTTTGACCTGGGCAGAATAGCCTGCATGAAGTTAGAGTTGTTTCAATTATATGGTTTCAAAGTTGTATTAAGTAGATTGTCCCTGAAGATGGACGGATTGGCCGAAACGTCGGACTTATAAGAGAAATAAAAGGTTTTGAGACTATAATGGATAAAATTTGAATTATTTATATTATAAGTAAATGTAAATAGTAATATTAAATTTTACCCATATTTTTCATAAATTTATTTTGCTTAAAATCTCTGCATAGTGTTAGTTCGAATTTC
>NW_027112031.1:1269966-1283546 GCF_000696795.3 Halyomorpha halys
TATTGAAAAAATTTACAATTGTAAAAATATAAGGAAATTTGATAAATATTTCAGAACACATGATAATCTTGGTAAGGAACCATCCGATAGTGTTACTTCAATGATTGCTTTTAATTAGAAGATCCCGTGGGATCGTTAAGGATGACAGATTATGAACCTGGGTTTGAATAGGTAAGGATTTTGGAATGAAAGGACGTACGCCTATTTCTGGCAAAATCTGCAACGAACGGGATGCAGAGGTCTTTATGGATGGGTTTATTTGTGACGTAATAAGGAACATCAAGGATTTTTTGGAGAATTTTGATTGTAAGGATTGAATACTTATACCATATATATGAATTAGATGGTTTGGTGGAGCCCAAAAGCTCAATTCCGTATGACCAAATTGGTCTGATTATCATAGCGTAGAGAGTTTTTTCTAGTAACTGGGAAGTAAGAGCGTTTGTGAAGTAGGTGTTGTAATAATCGAAATCTATGAACAGTTTCTTGTCGTTACAGTCAAGTAGGTCTACTATGTTTAAAATGAAATGTTTTTGATTTTAAAATAAAAATATTTATATGATTTTATTTTTACAATGTTGCTAATTAAAATTAAGACAATATTGTACCGTATAAGTAATTTGTTATGCATACCCGAATATTCTCCAGAAATGGCTTGTTCCTTTTCGAAAATATTGACATATAATTAACGCCTAGTCATAAAAGTGACTTTTTGTTACAACGATCTCAAAGTTGAGTGAAATATCACCCTCATGTTTATTTCTATAATTTCTGTCCTTTGTCCATTGTAAATTAGTTCCCAAGAAATAATTTAGAATAATGTTAAAGAAAAGAATCAGTGTATTTTATTAATAATTATTATTTATTCAGAAACGATCTTCTTAAGAATAATAATACTGATAATAAAAATGAAAATATGATGAGGATATGGCAAACCTGGGTTGTTGAAGGTTACTCAAAGGAGTGATTAGGTGAAATAGAAATTGTTAACTATTTATGGCAATAAATATAACTGTGGAAATAATTGCTAATTTAGCACATTATGATGAAAATTAATTTATTAGTGCATATTGTTTCTTAATTTAAGAGGTTTTAATTGACGTATGGTAAAAATTAACACATATAACAATGTTGTTTCAATTATCTTTATATTTTGATATGAATTTAATAATATATTTCCTTTACACAATCTATACATCCCAACCAATCCTAACACTATCCTCACCACGTATGCCGATGACACATGTGTGCTCGCTCTTAATAATAACCCTTTAATTGCATCCCTAACTCTTCATTCCCATATCACAGCCCACGAAGAATGGTGTCGTGATTGGAGGATTAAAATAAATTCCAACAAGTCCCATCAAATTACCTTTACCCTACGTCATAAACCTACTGACTGTCCTACAGTATACTTCGATAATGTTGCCCTTACCCCTGTAGAACAGATCCGCTACCTTGGACTACACCTTGACAAACGACTAACCTGGAATCCTACACAAGACTGAAAAGACAGGAAACTGCACGTCGATTTCGACTATTACAGCACTTACTAAACAAACAGTCCAAACTTCCAATTCATTACAAAAGACTAATTTACATGACAATTATAAGGCCTATCAGGACATACGGCGTTGAGCTCTGGGACTCCACTAAACCTTCGAATTCCTCTCGTATTCAATCCTTACAATCCAAAATCCTTCGTAAAATCCTAAATGCTCCCTACTTTGTCACAAATAAAATCATTCACAAAGACTTTAATGTTCCATTTGTAACCGATCTAGCCCGAACCAGATATCAATCCTTCCATTACAAACTCCCTAACCACTTAAACCCATTAGTTTCTAATCTTGCTTCCTCTTTTATTCCGGACAATCCTCCAAGGCGTCTGAAAAGAAGATGGCCTCGAGACCTTATATTGTAAAAATGTTTTTAGAGTGCTACCATTGGGTAGTTTCTCTACATGCTTGTAACATACCATTATGATTTACTCAAATTTACTTGATGTATTTATGTACAGTTGTAAATATCAATAAATAAAAAAAATAAATAATATATTTTTTTGATTGTTTTATAAAATAAATCTTGATGTAATTCTTACAAACCGAACATATGGCCGAATCTCATGAGATAGCAGATAAATTATTTTAATCTAAAAATTATATTTTATTCAAAATAAAATCTCAAATAAATAATTAAGGAGGTTAAAAACCTTTGAATGGAATTGAAAACAAACATTTCATCCATTTTACTGCTACCAAGCTAAGGGCTTCTAGAAATGAAACGGTCACGAAGGGCGAAGACACTCCATCGTCTTCCTATTTATCTGACCGCCGAGAGGTTGAGTAAACACAAGTCCACCATCTACCTGCCAGGATTCAATTCTCAACGCGGAACCAGCATCTGAAGAAAACAGTTTTTCCCTTTTCTTTCTACGTCCACTTCACCTCTTCCTTAATGCTATTGTTCAGAAAACTGTATCATCAACAACATAAATCTATATAGTCTGACAAAATGGATCATTGTGTATTTTTTTCATTTATAGTTGATTAAGAAAAAAATTGAATTATATGAGAATATATGTTATCCAAATGTACTAAACTGTATTTCACTAATTATAACCTACAAAATACTCTCTTTCCTGGATTATTACGTTGCTGAATAAGATAAGTTAATTATTCATTAAGATAACTCTTGATTCACTTTTAAGATATGGTCGGAGATACAAGCAGTCAAGATGAATAAGGGAAATTCATCGCTTTCATTTAAGAACTTACAATGCCATTTTCTTTAAAAATCATTCTAAAATCATCAGTTTTCTTGCTGAACCTGATAGAAGAAACGAAATTCATTAAATCATAGTGTGTACCATTTCATTTCATCTCACCTGAATAATATTGAAATATAATAAAGATATGTTCATAAGGGTTTTTCTGATAAATACATAGAAATTACAAAAGTTATATAAATTGATTCAACTGATTAAATAGTATCATTTAATTACTGAAAATCAAGTCGTACTGAGCAATGTAGCGATATGTTTTTTTTTTTAAGGCAATCCACAGGGAAAGCAATGATTGCCTAGTTATCTACAGGTGAACAACCTATTCTAACCATGGTGGGGGGTCAAGTTTTTTATTTTGTGGGACCGCCACTTACTGAAAAAAGTCAACGCCCTAGGCCGGATTCAAACAGACGCCGTCCGCAGTTCTGGGATCCATATAGTACAAGAGCCGGGAAGAAAAAAAGGCAGTTATCTCACCCCAATTTTTGATTACTTTAATGAAAACTATATAGAACTACTAGTCAAAATTGATGAGTCTGCCAAGTATAGGAAGCGAGAATAAAAAAATTGCGGCTGTTTCAAAACCTTAAAAAACATTAATTTTTCATTCAGAGCTCTATATCTTAAAAACTACCAACAAAACTTGAAAACCGAATAAAAAATTATTTAAAGAAGAGTAAATTTGCTGAAATATTAGCCCTAATAAAGCTAAGTGAATCTATTTTGAGAAATCTATGTCTCAATAACTGTTTGACGTACAAATGTCTATTAGTACTCCAATTAAAGCTAGTTTAATGTGCTATAAAGTAATTTATGACCTTTACCTTCGTAGGAATAGTAGTTTTCATGATATTTGCTAAAATAAATTGATTTGGTTGATAATAGGTTTGATTTATGGAAAACTTTATTTCAGAAACCATTGGACGTACTGATATCTGCACTCAAATTAAAGCTAGTTAAATTTCCTATAAAATATTTTATAACTTTTATCTTTGAATGAGAAGTAGTTTTTATGATATTTGACAAAAAAAGATTAATTTTTCATTCGGAGCTCTATATTTATATACTACCAACAACACTAGAAAATCTAAGAGAACATTATTTAAAGAAGAGTAAATTTTCTGAAATATTGGAACTAAAAGAGCTATTTACGTCCAATAGCTCTCGAGATATAGCTTTTTAAAAGCAAACTTTCTTTAAAATTTACTGAAAGATTAGTAGTTAGTTAATTTATTTTCAGAAATCTATATCTTAGGAACTATGTGACGTACAGATGTCTATTAGCACTCAAATTAAAGCAAGTTTAATGGACTATAAAGAAGTTTATGACCTTTACCTTACTAGGAATAGTAGTTTTCATGATATGTGCTCAAATAAATTGATTTATAGTTGTTCGGACAATACGATTGATTTATGAAAAACATCATTTTAGAAACAATTTAACGTACAGATGTCTGCCAGCGCTCAAATTAAAGCTAGTTAAATTTACTACATAATAGTTAATTATGTTTATCTTTGTAGGAGTAGTAGTTTTTATGATATTTGACAAAATAAACTCACAAAATGTTAATTTCTAGCTGTTCGTATAAAATCTGGGATATTTTAATAAATATATCTTTAGTTCCATAAGACGCATATATGTCTGCCAACACTCAAAATCAAGGAAATCTAACTTACTATAAAGTAGTTTATGACACTTATCTTCGTAGGGATAGTAGTTTTTATGATATTCTCATATGAATATAAATTTGACCAATGAAAATTTGTCCAATCAACTATAAATCAATTTATTTTATCAAATTGCATGTAAACTATTACTCCTACGAAGATAAACATCATAAACTACTTTATAGCTCATTAAACTAGCTTTAATTTGAGTGCTAATAGATATCTGTATTTCAAATGATTTTAGAGATATAAATTTTTCAAAATAAATTCACTAACTACTGATCTTCCAGTACGTCTCATGCAACATTTTTATGAAATGTTGCTTTTTAAAAAGCTATATCTCGAAAACTATTTAACGTAAATAACTCTATTAGGGCTCGTATTTTAGCAAATTTACTCTTCTTTAAATGACATTCTCTTACGTTTTCTTGTGTTGTTCCTAATTTTTAAGGTATAGAGCTCCTAATGAAAAATTATAATTTTTTATTGCTTTGAAACAGCCGCCATTTTTTATTCCCCCTACCTATACTTGGCAGACTCATCAATTTTTACTATTAATTATAAATATTTTTCATTAAAGTAATCAAAAACTGGGGTGAGATAACTGAATTTTTTCTCCTCTTGGGATCTTGTACTAATAAACCCTAGTCCTAACCACTGAGCTACGGATAAGTAAGTTTAATGCGGTTTAAAACCTACCAATTAAAGTCTATACATAATTTTTTTTCTTTTGTTTAAGGGTAACAGGAGGTAATTTAAGGTTAAACTGCAATTTATTAATTATCAAAGGTAATTTGGCTTTTATAATTTCAGATTTCCTGGTGCAAACCTACACCGATTCAGCATATGACACTGGGTACATATGTAACTATTCCTTGAAGAACGCCACAGAATCATTATCAACCATTTGTTCTACTTAAACCCACTGAATTTGAATATCATTACTTGTTATTCAATAAAGAGTTCCTCTCTCTAATGTGTCTGATGGTCACAGAAACCAAGACTAATCAGTAGATAGCAAGAAATGGCAGCTGGAAGAGATGAGGTTTTTCCGGAAATTTTTCATACTCGGATGTTGTGGTTACTTTTGCCAAATACAATACGTTTTGTAAGAGAGAACTCAATTTTTATTTTCCTTATAATTTTCAATTTATATAGAAAAAATTTTCTCATTATTTATTTTCTACTTTGTCTTTAATGCAGAGCTTTTCGAATTATGTAAATATTGTTTTTATGACCCTTTATTCTAAATCGTAGTAAAATCGTGAAATTCGTAGGTACTAAAAGGTTTAAATGTGCCAAATATTTAGAACCTGTTTTTTTTTTTTTTTTTTTTTTTTTTTTTTTTTTTTTTTTTTTTTTTTTTTTTTTTTTTTTTTTTTTATGTCCTTTGATGAGAATAATTGAAAAATGAAGTTCAAGATGGTATATATCAACTATCGCGCAGGTTTGTCAATATATTACATATTTGGAGAAGAGCATCTTAAACGTGCTAAGACAGGGTTATGTAAAGAGGGGAGTGTCTACGGGGAAACACAACAGAGAATGTTGTGACAAAAGGCCACAGAACACAATGGATCTCCTTCCAACCACATAACAAATAGTTCCACACTCAATGCGATTCTCCTTTGCGGTTTTATTTATATCGGAATGCGCAGAACCAAAGAGGGAATATATTTTAAGTTGCCAGTTGGGAAACTATGTATAATTTTTATCGAGTAGAAACAACTCTTTGCAAATTGTGAGTGAAATCAAACTGTTATGAATAATAAATATCGTAAAAAATTGATAGATACTATTTTAAAATTACATGAATTTTAAAGAGTATTAACCATCTCTCCTTGTGGAACTGTTCCCCATTTAGTATGCTCGTAATTTGTTTCTAATTTTATATTAGTTTCCAAACCAGCGTGTAAATAATGATTTACCTAATTTTTTAATCTTAGTTTTGAATATTATTTAGAAAATATTTTTCCAAAGCTTTTATTGCCATGAAATATTAAATTTATTGTTTTTCTAAATTTTTTTAGAGTAACTATACCGTGTAAAAAATCTAATAATTTTAGATATAATATGAGGGTGCATTAATGATAAAAACCCACGAAAAATCTATTACATAAATCTGCTACTAATAAACTGCATTGGATTTTTTGCTAAATTATAGGCTTCATAGTGTACTGATGACAAAAATGAGCTCCATTCCTCCCTGAACTGTGACCTGAAAAGAACTGTGTATAGCTTTTGTGATCTATTGTTTAAGAATGAGAAAAATGTCTGCCGAACTATTATTACTAGCTTATAGCTAGTAAACAATTCTATAAAACAAGAATGCTAGTAAAGAATTATGCTTGTTTTATAGTATAACTTGAGATATTTTTGAGTTCCCCTTCCGATACTGTAAAAAGTACATACAACGTAAAGATTGCAGTAAAATATTTGACTAAAAGAATTACTAAAATTTAAAATGAATATAAATTCCTTCGAAGTTAAGTAGCTAGAATATAATAGAAACATTGTTGTGGTCGAACAAAATAGATATTTGTCAGTAAACTATATAATTAAATAATTGTCAAGTGTCAACATTCGCATCAGGTAAATAATAAGTTTGAATCCAAAAAAGAGGCGAATATGAGAATATTTTGTAATGTATTTAGTTAAATTCACATATTTTTATGAAATTGTAGAAATGGGGTCAAAACTGTTGCTAAACTGTTGAGCCCTTGCAGATTAAAAGTAACGTAACGTATTCAGAAATTAATAAAGTTAACAAATGGTATGATAGTGTAAACATCTTATATACAATTGATATTTTGGTAAATTCATAATTCTTGCTTTTTCTATACTTTTAAATTAATTTTAATTTTATGTGTAATAGAATAAAAGAGAGAAAAATTCTAAAAAAAAAAAAAAAAATGTAAGTGGGGCGAAACGTCGGAAAATAACTATTTATCAATGATTTTGTTTCTATTTTGACTGCAACTCTGACAATCTTCTTCATTATATAAAAAATAATATACGTTTACGTAAAATGTAACAAACAAATAATATTTATAATCTTAACACTCTGTTAAGATTGTTTAAATAAAGTGAATAAATATGTTTTGAGACTAAAATGGATAAAATTTTATTTATTTAAGCAATTATAGTTTTAAATAAAATACTAATTTTTATATATTTATTTGTAATCACTGATTTTACATTTCTTAAAAAAATTGTTTTTGTTTCTGTAATTATTCAGTTTTATTTAAACTATGCTATCACATAGTCCCCAAACTTTCTTGTGATCAAGTTTCTTAATAGACACGAAATGGTTTCAAGTTCTTGCATTCAATGTGTATGTCTATGTCCATAAACTCATATTAATTCATTAAAAAATAATATTAACAATTTATATACACTCAAAAGGTATAGTTATAAATAACTATATAATTCTTTGACTACTCTCAAAATATGATGTAGTTTTACTGGCAAATTATCGGAACAGTGTGACTGTAGTTTGATGCATATAACAACGGCATAGGAGTATGTCGCGTTGTAACCATTCGGCCGTAAAATACACAAACTGCCCATAGAAATAATAATGATTAGCAGTAGATTACTACTAGCTACCAGTTTTGGGATTTAGTAAATGAACAGATCCGTTGGTCAAATGATACCGGAAAAAATAAAAAAATCATTTTCTTATAAAATATATTTATAAATCTAATAATTGTAAAAAATATTTTATTTTGTCACTAAACACCCAGTAATATTCTTTGATTCCTCATAATAAATGTTTTAAAAACTTCTAGCATAATAAGGATTTAGAGGGGTTATAGATTTTAGTAGCACTAACAGCTCTGTAAAAATATTCCTAGTTCGATTTAGGATCGAAAGTAGAATATTGATATTCTTACAGTTAGCCCTTGGGGTATGATCAATTTATATTATATTATTATATTATTAATAATATAATAGATTAACAAAGGAAAAAATGAAACAAATAGTATCATAGTAAGGGAGATTATTGTATTTAGGTTCTCAATTTATTTTTATATGCTTTTAAAAGCTATTTTATTTATTTTTTTTAATATAACAATGAAAAGAGTCTCTACTGCACTATTATTTCTATAAATTATAAAAAATATTATAAAACAAATTTAGCAAGGACTTTCGCAGCCTTTTAGACAAGAATTTAGTTGATAGCTACCCCAATAAACTCGATTTTTTTTTTGTATCCAGTGAACATTTACTTTTTTTCGTACTGAAAAGTGTGCTTATATGCTTATATATTATTTATTGTTATTTATAAAATTTCTCAACTATAATATATGAAGTTTCAACTTTTTTTTTTTTTAAATTACATTATGAAATTTTTCAATTTAAAATTATAATTTTTGTATCTGTTATAGATTTGAACATTCCACTTCGATATATATCTAGATATAATATGGGAGCGGGTGGCTCAGCGGTAAAGCACTATGCTACCATTTCCGATGACCTGGATACGAATCAATTATTTACTCTGTTACTGTAACCTTGAGTCAACCCCGTGGGTTCAGGAGTCCTCTGGGGAGTATCTAGCCTCATAAGATTTTTTTTTAATGACCCCCTGTCTACCCATTTCTGACGTACAGGGTTTATCTACAGGTTACCAACCTATTCTAACCAATTACATGTAATTGTAATTACAATTATTTCAAGGAATATTGTACTTAATATCAATATAAGTCAATAAGGAATTGTAATTAAAATTATAATTACAGTAATTGTATAAGAGGAATTGAAATTACTTTCCACAATAATTTTAATTGCGTCTTACAATTACTTCAGTTAAATGTTTTCAAAACCATTATTTTTTCAGCAACCCTAAAGCAATTTTAAAAGAATCCGTTATCTCCTACCACTTAAAACCTTTAAACTTTTAGTTTCCTCTCTTGTTTTTCCCACTTTGACTATGGCTGCCTGGTATATGGTGGACTCTCGGGTGATCTCAAATCTAAACTTAAATATTTTATGAATTGCGCTGTACGATTTATTTTCGGGATCACTAGAGATAGGCATACAAACATACCCAACATTAGACCGAGCTGAAGTGGCTCTATCCATCCTTCTGAGACCAGTATTTTCTAGCTTCCTTTCTATTCAAAGTAATTAGTACTCAACGCCCTTCTATATCCTAGAAAACCTGCATTTTAATTCTCAGTTCAATCCCGTACATCTACCCCTAACCTCACCAAACTGCAGCGTTTGATAAATATTTTTTTACCTGAGCTGCATATCTCTGGAACTCCATTCCCTCTAACAAACGTCATGTATCAACCCTTCCCTCGTTTAAAACCCTTCAATTTAACTACCTTTTACTTCACCAATCTAATCCACTATTATAATAGTACAAATATTTTACAACAAGGATTTTGGATTGAAAGGATTGGATACGTTTGATGTTCGACGGTTTAGCTGTTCCCCAAAGTTCAAGTCCGTAGGTCCAGATAGGTCGGAGCATAGTCTTATAAATTATTAGTTTGTTTTCTAGTGAAAGATGAGAGGTCCGGCTGAACAGTCGGTATAGTTGGTTGAATCGTCTGTTGAGTTCTTGTTTTTTGAGTCTAGTATGTTGGTTCCAGGTGAGTCTTTTGTCCAAAATGAATCCGAGGTATCGCACTGTGTCGGATCTGGGAAGAGGTATATTATTAAGAGTAACAGGTGGAGAGAAGCTTCGGCGGAGAGTGAAAGTCACATGGGTATGTAGTCAGTTTTTTAAATTTATTTTTTCTTCTTATTTAATATTAAGCCACTTAATAGCACTGACTTTCTTAGTTTTACGTTGGCCTATTCTCACCTCATCTGGTACAATCTCACTTTATTTTGCATGAAACTTGATTCTTAATGTTAACTGTTTAGTTATTAATATTCTCATTCAATTAGAATAGTGTATTAATTATTTTTCCAAATATGATAATTATAAATAAACAATTGAATATTATATTCAACGCTAATTACTATTAAAGAGGAATGGCAGGCAGAAATATACCGGAAGGGTCCATGGAATTTGATGTTGGTTCCAGAGGTGGTCAGTGTTAATTTGCCACTAGGAAGCTCCTAAACCCTCTGTCATTCCTGAGATGATACGCTATATTGGCAGTTAATAACCAATAGCAACTAGCCAATGGTTTCCAATACCTGACCATCTTTGGAATTTCACCGCCGATCCTTAAAGTCCATCGCCCTCAAGCTGGCTATCGGGACACAGATTTCGTTATTAAGGATTGTCTAATCATTGCTTTTTCAATTGAATAATATTTAGTTAGTATTTGCATTAAAAATCTCTAGGAAATTATTAATGTACTAAAAAATGAAACCAGTTACATGGTGGGAGTAGAATCACAATGTATTTTTTTAATAGTCTATTTGTTAAAATATAACAATTAAAAGAGTCTCTTCTGATATTACAATAATGTGTATAAGTTATTTATTTTATGTGAATTTTAATATTATACAGATAAAGAATGAAATATAATTTATATTTTCTTGATATGTGAATACAACTAGAACATAATGTACCTTACACCAAATGTATCATTGGTTATCATAAATACATAAAGTTAAATAATTTCTTATATTTTTAATTTAAAAATCAACAACATTTTTTAAATTGTTGAGGTAAAAAAAAACTTTCAAATTTTAATATAAACTATTCTATATTTTGCTTGTACAACGTTTTGGGACAATCATCCCATACTCATGCACCATTGAATCTTTTGAAAATTGTAAAAATTAAGTTATTTTTATCAACAATTTTTTTCTACATGTTATATGTGTATATTTAAAATTCTTGTAATCATATTAACCACATATATGTCATTTTTTCAATTTCCATTTTGAAGTTATGTCATCTATACACTTATGGTTTAAAATTGTGTTATAACTACATTATTTAAATTATTGTCTTGCACTATAATATTTTAATACAACCGATTATATATACCTAATATTACCTAAGGAAATGAGTGAAAAGGGACTTATTTCGAACAAAAAAATATGACAAATAATTTAGCATAATGGGATATAAGAGATCGGTATAGTGTTCAAAAATCTTTAAGAAAAAAAAGGCTGGCTTACCAAACACGTACCAGGAATAAAATTTGTTTAATCATAGTTTTAAATCCTTGGAGTATTTCAAATAATGACTCTACCAAAAATAGCGACGTTGCCTTTCGCTCGTAGAAAATAGAAGCCCTTTGTGTCTACTATTAATGAGATGATGAGACTCATTCGGCATTCGCCATTGTTGCCAAGCTAGTTCCCCCAAGACAGCGACGTGTGTCCTAGAGAAGGGGTGAGCTGACAATCTCTTAAATATTCATGAGCTGTCATCTTTTGGAAAAGTAAGTCCTGCGATTAATTTTTCGAAGAGAAGCGTTACTTTGGCAAATTGTAATTGAATGAGGCCTTAGAAGAACCGGCATATTTCATTAAAATGCTGTTTAATATATACATTCATTTATATATAATCTTTACACTTTTTTGAGACTGGTTATTATTTTTTAAATAAAAATAAATTTTATCCAATTTTAGTCTTAAAACAATTAATAATTATATATAAAAAAGTTATAAGAATAACTGATGATAGTAGGTTACATATAGTAAAAAATAAGATATTCAATATATTACTAGAAAATGTATACCCAAAAAAACTAATTTACAAGATTTGGGAAATTAATCTTAAAAGTTATAAAACAGAAAACGAATTAGTAAATAAAAAAAATTTTATGGATTTAATTATAAAAAGGGATTATCTGATGATATACAGAAATCTTTTAAAGATTATGGTGTTAATGAATACTCTTTAAGTTATAAAAAAATCAATCTGGATTGATTTATATAAATCCATATTTAAATTATCCAGCTCTTTTAATAATACACCACTCATTCCTGTTGAACAGATCCGTTACTTAGGAATAAATCTGGACAAACGACTGACATGGAATCCTCATACAAGACTGAAAAGACAGGAAACTGCTCGTCGATTCCGACTAGTACAACATTTACTAGACAAACGGTCCAAACTTCCAATCTATTACAAAAGGCTGATCTACATGACTATTATAAGGCCTATTTGAACATACGGAGTTGAGCTATGGGGCTCCACTAAACCATCTAATTCCTCTTGAATCCAATCCTTACAGTCCAAAATCCTTCGTAAAATCCTTAATGCTCCTTACTTTGTCACAAATCAAAGCATCCAACAAGACGTCAATGTCCCCTATGTTGCCGATTTGGCCAGAACCAGATACCAATCCTTCCATAATAAACTTCCCAACCACCCAAACCAACTCGTTTCTAACCTGGCTTCTCCTTCACTACCTAATAATCTTCCTAGACGTCTGAAAAGAAGATAGCCTCGAGATCTTCTCCTTTAGAAATGTTTTTGGAGTTCTATCAATGGGTAGATTCTCCACATGTTTTTATCATGTCATAAAATCACTTACAGCAAATTTACTTGATGTGTATATATGTATACAGTTGTAAATATCAATAAATAAATTATTAAAAAAAAATAATTATCCAGCTATATAGTTGGGACAAAACAATTGTTGAGTGATAAAATGTTTCAACACAATAATGATTTAAAAAACAAAGAGAATGATCCCAATAAAACACTAGTGCAACATGCAACCAAAAACTACCATGTATTCCATTTTGAAAATACTATAATTTTACAAAAAAGAAAAAAATACCTTCAAAAGAAAAATACTTGAGACCATTCAGATATCATTAAGTATACAGTGAATTTTAAAGACACAAGAAATCTGAACCAACACTATGCAGAGATTTTAAGTAAACTTAGTTTATGAAAAATAACCGATAAAATTAATTTAGATATTTATAATTAACCTTGATATGAATTTTAATAAGAAAAGAAAGAGGAAATTTAACCAAAATATTGTTAAAATAAATAAATTAAATGCCTGACCTGAGTGTAGGGAAGCTTACAAACATTAGGATAAATTATAAGAGAAAAAGTTTTAATTTTAAATTTAATATGAAGAATTGACAAGAGACTTACTTGGAATCCACACACAAGACTGAAACGACAAGAAACTGCTCGTAGATTCCGATTGCTACAACACTTACTTGACAAACG
>NW_027112031.1:1283831-1290180 GCF_000696795.3 Halyomorpha halys
TTCCTTCCCAAGATTTTCAAGTGTATATGAAACTTACTACATATTTACTTATTGTATTATTTTGTACAGTGGTAAATTACAATAAATAAATAATTTAAAAAAAAATAATATGAAGAATTGACAAAATAGGTTATTAGACATAAGCTAAGGATTGCTAATTAATACAATTATATGATTCCCTAATATTTAAATTTTTCATAGAGTAATTGTGGGCTGAAATTAATGACCTGGTCAGAATAGCCTGCATAAAGTTTTTTAATATTGATGTAGTTCTAAAATTTTATTTAGGTATGATAATTTTTTAATAATATTGTTAATTGTTTAAAATTATATGTATAATAAAAGGTTGTTTGTGATAGATGGTCTTTGAGGGTGGCTGAATTGGCCGAAAAATTGGATTAAATTTATTTTATTTAAATAATATAGATTCATGTTTGACTATTATATTTTACCTTTTCTTACATATATACGAAATGAGGAGACATATATTAGCTTATACAGTATTTTTACAAAAAATAGAGTGGATTACTATCATTGTCATTGAATCATCAAACAAAATATTACAAGCACTATAGAACGTGAGCATTTGTAGTTGCGTATGGGGGTGGGACGTTAGGTTTATATTTGTACGAGAAACAAAACAAAATCAAAGTAGTGACTAAGAAAAATCTTAATCCACATTGTCAAATAAGCCGTAAAAGTTCTATTCAGGCTTAGTTTTTAACAAGTTATTTTAACTAGGACTTCAGGTGTTAAAATAAAACTATATTTTATCGATGGTAATTCAGACCCGACCTCAATGGAGGTTGGCTAATAATAGTTTAGGCTGAATTCAAATTTAGGAAATGTTACCAAACTTACTTTTCATAAATGTATCCTAACTTAATATCTAATTAAAACTACAAATTTCTGGTTATCCTATGTGTAGTGTAATTTTACGTCATGTATTAAAGATAATTTATTTCATCTTTAATTCATTACCCTAATTTTCTTATTTTGCAATTATCTATATCCGCATATGTTTATTTAAAATGTTTATATATTTCATTATTATCCATTCTGGTTTATGCTTATTCTGTTTAATTTTCATAACTGATATTTATTTACTTTTCTGTTTTTTTTTAATATGCATATATTGGTATAAATTAACAATAATGGTTTAAAAAGAATATTGCTTATGCCAGTGAAACGGCTGAAAAGAAAGTAGAAGGAAGGACGTGGGGCAAAGAAGAATAAACAGGATAATGATGGACTCAGGACTGATAGGTCCGAGTCTACAGAACGAACAGACTTGCTAAACCGAGTGTGTGAACGTGCATTTCAGAGCTGCAGGACCGTGATTGAGATCTACTAGAGAGAGTCATAGGGTATCAGAGAGAGAGAGAGGTCTAGCAGAGGACATCCAAAGTCATGGACTAGCTAAGCCAGGCTGGTCGCGTTCGAAATAATGAAACAGAATCCCGCCGCAACATAGTTCAGATAAGTCATAACAATACTATTCTGTGATTTTGAGTAGCAAACGATGAGAATATACAAGGACGGCTTCGGTGGGCAGGCCATGTAATGAGAATGACCCATGGATCAGATTCCTAGGATGATCCTGGACGTATGAATTTATGGGGCAAGGATAGTATGAAGACCCCGGTTCCGATGGATCGATGGAATGGAAGTGGATGTCAGGTCCATCTTGGGAATCCGCAATTGGAGAGCAGCGGGAACCAATAGAGGAGACTGGCGGACCAAGTTGCAGGAGGCCTTTACTCTGCAAGAGTTGTAGCGCAACTGATGATAAAACAAATGAGATATTAACGTCGATAGAATCAAAATGTCACATAAATTAATTTAATGCAAGGGTGCGTGGATGAAGTGGTTATGTAACATTTTTTGAATCTTTAGTTTGGATAAAGGTGGTAGGTGCCTATCTAGTGTGAGATCCTTATATTTAGCATACTCTGACCTCAAAATCCAATTAATAGCTGAGATACCTAGATTTAGAAGGGGCTATATACACTTCAAAACATAACAAGCTCCAAAAAAAAATTTAGATATACGTGAAGATTATTGAGAATAAATATATACAACCTATAAAAATACTTCAAATGAAAATCTGTATTGCTACAACCCTTGAAGGATCAGACTTTTAGTAGATTGTAAGGAAGTACTGTTTGTTGAACAACGGTGGAGAAAATAGTTGATTTGTTACTGATCATGCTCAATCGCCAGATTTTCCCCATTTTAGGGTACCACCTTTATGAGGCTGGGTGGACCACGGAGGGTCCCCCCGAACCCACAGGGTTGACTCACGTCTACAGAATAAATAATTATGTGCTACTGCTGGATTCGAACCCAGGTTCTTGAAGTCAGTTGTACAGCGGAATACTTCGAATACCAAGTAAAAACTTTTTTTTAACTCAGATGTGCCACTATTGAGGCAAAGCAGCGGTATGTTTAAAAATGAAGTATAGTATATAGAATTTAATAAGTACTGATCAAAAATTATATTTATATCAATTCTGAGAAACATTGAGTCCGTAAGAAAGAATCCATAATCCATAATTTAATATCTGCTTATATTATCAAAGTTGATGCGAATTACTTTTATTTATTTTTTAAATAATAATAATAGAGGTCATAAAAAACTTAATGATAAATTTTTTTTTTAACAAAATAAACTTTCCTAGGGTGGTTATAGGGACAGTTGACGAAGTGAAAACCTATTTGTGAAGTTTGGAACGGGGCAAGCCTCTCAAGACAATGCCAGTCAACACCTCTAAAGGAAAAGTTTTTGTAAAATATCTGACGAGGTGATATGAAGATGATAAAGTATGTTGACTTAACAAAGAAAATGAGATGTCTATGGAAAGAGGAAGTGTTATTGGTTTGTTGTTTACAGGCTTTTACTCCCCTATGGCATCCCATATTTTGGCGACCCCCCGACCTTTTTATATATCCTCATAGTAGCCTATAAGGTATCCATTGATGTATTAAATTTAAACCTAAGCCTTCAAAAAATATTTTTAATAAAGAATTTTTTTTCTATTTATTTATTGCAATTTACAATTGTATTTACATAAAAACACATTAAGTAAATTTGATGTAATATAAAAATAGAGTGATACAGGCATGTAGAGAAACTATCCATTGGTAGCACTCTAATCATATTTTTAGACTAGAAGGCCTTGGGGCCATCTTCTTTTCAGGAGCCTCTGATGATTGTCAGGAATAGAAGGAAAAACAAGGTTTGATGGTTAGGGAGTTCATAATGGAATAATTGATATATGGATATATCAGTGATTTGGTCAAATTTTTCTGTTCTACTGAAAAGATGAAATAATATAAAATTTTGTTTTTCTAGCTTTTTAACCTATTTATGTTTGTTTTAACTAAATTATTAATTTTTTTAAAATCAGTTATACGTTTTTTAAATTTTTGTATTATTTTTTTTTAAACTTATTTATTTGTTTTTGTTAAACCATTCTACTGATGAGAATGATGTATCTTTAATTTAATTTTTACATTCCTATTTAATAATAAATTCTTTTAATTTATGTGACGGACCAAACGTTGATTACGGATCACTGGAGAGGGAAGGTATGAGAGAGTGAAAACGGAAGAATAGCATATTGAATGGATAAGTAAATTGTAATATGACTTTGTGGGAGAAGAAGGATGAGGAAAACAAATAGATATGGGAAAAATAAAATAAAATTGACAAAAAAAAAATTTAGGACATAGGTAATTATTATTATTATTGGCGCGACAGACCGTAGAGGTCCAAGGCCTCGCGCGATGTATCTAGGAAATACGTCGCGCATCTCATGACGTGGTTTTCATAGGGTGGGTTCGTCATTCCCACGCCTATTTTTGTTAGTCCCAACCATTGGCTAACGGGCCTCACAAATGCCCGAGGGGAGGTTGTGAATAAGTATTGTATAGTTATATGCTTGAAAAAATCCCGGATAGGGCCGGGGACTCGATCTCGTAACCTTTGGGTTGGCAGACAGGCGCGTTATCACGCTGCTACCGTCACCCCCATATAGGTAATTATTGTTTGAAAAAAGAAAGAGTAGAAAAAAAATAAATGTTTTTTTATCTTGTTAATATATGTAGTTTATATACGCTCAGTCAGGTTGTACGCTGTGTATTGTAGCAACCCAATGTTTTTGGGCAGCATGACATTTCGTTCTAGATACTAAAAGCTTTTATTTAGTAAACCATGGATTATAGAATGAACGAGACAAATAAATATTGATTTCCCGAGGTGGGTTGAAACCAAAACGTTCCGATCCGAGCACTCTTGGGCCCACGCTCCAACGCGCACGTGGCAGCCCCAGACTAATAAATAACGTATAAAAAAAGTTAAGCTTGAGTTTAATAAACCATCTTGTTCCACGCCAGCTCAACAGTTCTTAGAATCTTCTTTCTGGAAAAAAATTGAAAAAAAGGCGAAACTGAAAAAAGAAAGAAATAAAAATGTAAAAAAAAAAAAAAAAAGGAGTAGCGACAGAAGTTGGGTTGTTTCTTTCAATACAGAGGCGGGTTGAGATTAATAGATAGTCGGCCAGCAGATACTGTATTGAAATAAAGTACCTCCCACGAGGAGCAGCGTTCTTCATCATTAGGATGCAGAATAAAATGGGACCACCAATCTTTTATCAGCCCACACTGCTCTATGTTCAAATGATAAGTGCAACTAATTGTCTTTTAATAGAGATATTGAAGCTAATATTATTTTTAGTAGGATATATAGAGTTTTACTTAGGATTAGATCAAAAAATCTAATAGGACTGTAAAACATTTATGACTTATACTTAATGATTCCTTTAGAGCAGTCTTGATTAATTATATTCGACTTCTTCAAAAAAAGTCTCAGTTTACTTATTTGTTTCAAAGAAGAAACATTACAGTGTCCCACGAAATTCTCGTAATTTTAAGGCAATGCTGAAAAAAATATTTCACAGCCACTGAAGCAACTCGTGAAATAATTAAATATGAAGGGGAAGGTGTCCTTGACCAGCGTACAGCACGGCGTTGGTTTGAAAAATTTAGAAGTGGAGATACGACGTTGGAAAGGATGAAGGGCTCCGGGCGACTATTAATGTATACTGATGAGGTTCTGCAGGAAGCTGTTGAGTCAAATCCGCCCACAAGTACTCGCGAACTTGCCAGGGAGTCTGGTGTGTTAACAGATACTGTTAGTTGCCATAAATTAAAAAGTAAATTAAGGAATGTAACGTTTGTAAACATTTGTAAAATGTTCCAGAATAGGATAGCTTTCTGTCTATTTTGCCACCAAGGTCAAAATAGAGTATAGGTGATTCAATACGTTTGCACATGTTGCACTGTCAACTACCATCTAAAGTAGATATACATCTAAGAACGAAAGTGGTATACATGGTGGTAGTGTATGGGCACAGAACAGCCACTACAAAGTTCCTTGACATTAGAGGAAATACCTGAGTTGTGATGGAAAGGAATATGTCTAATGCTGTTGAAGTTTTTGAAGTTTTACAAGGTCATCAAGCAATACACATGAACAGTCATAACTGAGAAAGTTGTCGGAACCAACAAAAACAGGATTACAGAAATTAAAGTTTATTGGAAAAAAGGAGTTAAAATTTTGTAAAAGTTGAGTTATTCCTTCAAAGTATGTGTTGAGAATTTGCCAATCCGTTACAGTTTTGGCACAAAAATAAAGGAAACCAAGGGTGCCCTAATCTTGAAATTTGCCATGAACAAATAAATTCTCCTTCCAACCCCTAGAAGAATTTTTTTTAAACCCAGAAATAGAAATCTGAATTGTTTTGGTGTAAATAAAAGCATAAAAACAAACAATAAAACTGGTGTAACCGCAGACCGTTTTATTGTATGTATTTATTTTTTAGTTTGTAGATGTTACTATATGTACAAACTAAAAAATAATAATAGCTAATAAATAACAAAATATTACTTTATATGGTAATTTAGTAATTAAAAAATAAATAAGATGTTTGATTATTATCTAAATTTGTTGCTACCTGCTAAATGATTCTTGGATATAAGATAAGGCTCATAAGTACACAAAATCTATCTGAAAAGCATTTTATAATTATTAACAACATTGCTACGCAGGGAAACAATATTCATTCTCTGTTTAAAGTGAAATTGTCGTTTGATTAATTTGTTTTTATTAAGAATTACCGGAAAAGAAGGTGGCCTCGTGACCTTATATTGTAAACTGTTTTTAGAGTTCTACTACTGGGTAGTTTCTCTACATCCTGTATCATATCATTATGTCATTATGATCAAATTTACTTGTTGTATTTTTTATACAGTTGTAAATATCAATAAATAAATAAATAAAAAAAAA
>NW_027112031.1:1291313-1296285 GCF_000696795.3 Halyomorpha halys
TAAGGATTGAATACGAGAGGAATTCGAAGGTTTAGTGGAGCCCCAAAGCTCAACTCCATATGTCCAGATTGGCCTTATTACAGTCATGTAGATCTTTTGTAATGTGTTGGAAGTTTAGACCGTTTGTCTAGTAAGTGCTAAGTGCTGTAATAGTCCAAATCAACGTGCAGTTTCCTGTAAATACGGATATGAGAGGCTTTATTACATATTGTCTATTTTTTTTAAATGTTGGACAATGCAGGAGGATGTGACACAAACCATTATTGAAATAGCTTTTGCAGAGTGGGCAAAGTTTGTTTACCTTGAAAGTGAGGATTTCTTCCATGTTGTAGTTTGATGTGCTTTGGGTTTCCTACTCTTAGTTGGCTGATGCACCTTCATTTTTTTTTAATTTAGCCTAAATTTTAAATAAGGTTCAACCTCATTCAAATTATGTCGCGAATGAAACTTAACTTCAATCTTTCTTAGAAGTCGGTCCACATGTCTTAGATGTCGCCTGCATGAGTGAGAAGCTTTATGTGTATTCAATTGATGTAACCTAAAAAAATAATTTTTCAATTCTTCTGAATTAACTAGTATAATATAGATAAATATTTTGCTCCAAGAATAAAAGCTGAAGGTAAACCTTTGGGACTTACATTAAAATTTTAAGGATTTTCCAAACTTATTTTCACGGAATAGGAATGCTTAGGGGAAATAAAATATCTTAATAAAAATTAATTATCTTTTTTTTACAACCTCTTGTAGGGATAATATTATTAACGAAGCTGAATTTTTAAAGAGTTTTTAATTTTTCGTCTAGTAAAGTGTTCAGGTACTCTTAGCACTAAATTAGGTTTTTTATTTCTTTGTACAGATTCTTTTCTGGCTTGGTATTTTAAAAATTTACTCTCTACCGACAGATGCAAATAACTAGAAAGTTTAAAGTAATAAAAAACAATGATTGAGAAAGGGAAAGTTTATTTTAAAAAATTGTGCAACCCAACTGTATTTGGTTGTTACATGGTTGTACATAGTATTCTTATAACTAGTCAGAAATGTTTTTAAAAATTCTTATAATGTATAGGCATATTTCAGTAAATTTTCTAATAAATAATAGTAATAAATGATTTTTATCTGTTTTTTATTATTTTTATATCTTTATTTTATCCTATTTTTCCTTATTATTCTTAATTTTTGCCCATTATCTAATTATCCTCCCTTCAACAAATACATCTTTAATTATAATCCTAACATACAGCTCTTTCGCATCTTTGTTGATTCTGTCTATCCATCTGTTTTTTTTTGTCTTCCAAGTGGTCTCTTGCAAGCCATACTGGCATTAATTGTTGTGTAGAGGCGTCCTGATGGATTGCTTCCAGCAACATGACCTCATGAATATAACCTCCTTGCCTTCATAACATGAGATATTGACTGACCAGCCTCTGCAAGCATTCTTCGTCTCTATGTGTTAAGGCTCTGTTCCCAGATCGCTTCTGGAACTGTATGGTGGCCTTTACGTTCAAATCAACTCTAAAAAAGGGTACCTGTAAGAGCCCACGTCTAGTATCTGTATACAAGAGCTGGCTTTATTAAGAGATTTTTCTAGATTTCAGTAAAATATTAATAATAAAAAAAATTAAATTAATTTTTAATTAATTATTAATTATTAATTGTATAACTATATATACTCATACAAATCGTATCTATCGTATTTTCGCACATAATTATTATCCAATTAAAATCTTTAAAAAAAAAATACTCAACGATTATCAACAAAGATAAACTATATTCATAAATTTAAATATAGATAATAAATATATGAAAAAAAGGGAATATTTAAAAAAATATGTAGTTTATATACAATATAATAAATAAAAACAACTAATAAAAACTGTAATATATACATAAAAGTAATAAATATGAAAAAAATATCTACAGGATGTTCAAAACTCGATTAACACCCCACAAAAAATCTGCAGCTCTTGGGATTTCAATTTTTTTTCTTTTGAGGTAATATTGAACTTCCTTACTTTCTCTAGCACAGATAACTCTGGAATTTTAAATGAAATTGGGTATACATTGTGATGGCTTGCTGAGGGTAATCAGATTCTGAAGTAATGATGTTTCAGAAATATCAATCTGATACTTCGGAAACGTACTGATCACAAATAACTGCAATGAATGGTATATTTTTAAAAAAAATTTAATTTATCTCAAAAAAAAAAAAGTGGTGCATCAAAAACAGCTTTAGAAAAATTGATTTACCTAATTAAATTAGCTATACAAAATATAATACCAGCGTGCCCGGTTTTATGTTTAAATTATTAAAAATTAAGGTCATTGAAATCATGGTCAGTATTTAGTTCTGGGACGGACCATATTCAGAATTCTATGAAACGAATTTTCACTTCACAGCTTAGAAAAAAATGTCCAATTCTTTAGTATATTTCTTATTTTGGGAAGCAAGATAAGATGAGACTAGGAATCTTGTATCCCGATGAACTTTGGCCATCAAAGGAAGGATTTATGAAAGAGGCTCTTCCGAAACCTCTCAACCTCAAGGACCGGAAGATGTAAGGAAGTCGAAGACCCAAAGCCTCTTGAATCGACCACTTGAAGCAACTCAAGCTCGGCTCTTCTTAGAAAGCGTTAAATAGAAAATTCAATGAGAATTCTTATTAACCTAGTTAATTACACTAAATGTAAAACTAATAAATTTCAAACTCATCTTAAAATTATTAAAGTAATTTAACAATTTACTCCTTTAGGTCTAATTGTAAATGAGAATAAATTAAACTCACATTAATTTTAATGTTATTCAATAATAATTGGAAGTTAAAATTATACAATTAAACTTCATAAATGTATATAATATTTAAAGGTTAAATTTAATAAGCTATTGCTTAGCATCCACTGGCTAATTACTAGTAACGCGATGAGAGGGCAGCGCTGAGATCTCGAGAAGCCTGTTCTACCCCTCATGTGCTGCGGTCAGAGTGTGCTCGGGGATCCTCAGGTCAAGAGTTTAAATATTTTATATAAAAGTTTAAATGTGATTAGTACTTGTTTTATTTTTTTATTGCTATATTAGTTCAAAATTTTACTTATTTAATTTATTCTTAATTCTTTATGTACATAGTTTCATTATGTTCCTTTTGTTTATCTTTCTGTTTATACACATATAAAGATTTTATGTACTTTTAATTTCATTTACTTTTTAATTTTAGTATGAATATGATCATTTATCGCTATAACTTATTCACCAAAGTTGTAGGAAATCGTAATATTTATCAATAAATAAAATTAACTATAAAGTAAGCTGTTGTTTTCTGATCATTGAAATTGAAAAAACAGCTTGAAACCCTTCACTCCCGCTCTTTGTGGCCTTATCTGACTTCTAAAACAAACAATTATAGCGAGTAGGTTGGTCGATGTACGACACGTAACAATCTCACAAGACGAAATCATAAAAAAAAAAGGCAATCCAACAGCTTGAACCGAGTTTTTTAAAGGAGAAACGTTTGAACGGAACTAGAACTAAAGAGTATTTGTCCAGATAAAATTTCTACTGAGAAGGTGTACAAGATAGCACAAAAATGAAATTGTATGAGCACATTATAGAGAGCTAACCAAATAATCCGACTTTTTTTGTTTTATTTACTCCCTATATGGTCATTTTAAATGTATAGAGATAAGGGTTATCCTTGAGACAATAAATCTAATCTGACCAGAATGAGAAAGTCTATTTTTCATTCTATGAGTCCGGTACGAAATAAAACTAAACCAATGCCGTTGCAGACATAAAGTAGGTGACGCTTCAACTCCCTCGGCTACTAATTATGAAACTGAGTATTTACATTTTACACAGATAGAAAGGCACTACGGTTCAAAATTTAACCACCAAAGAGAAACCAGGTACGATTCGATCTCTAGTAAATGTTTTGTCCTAAAAACTAGAAATCATCATTTTGTTAATTTATTTTTGCAAATATCATGAAAACTCCGATGAACTTTATAGCACATAAAAATAACTTTAATTTGAATGCTAATAGACATCTGTACTCCTTTCCTGAGATATAGATTTCCCACAATAAATTCACTAACTACTGATGTTTCAGTACATTTTTTTAATGAAATTTTGCTTTTAAACTCAAGAACTATTGAACGTAGGGTTTATATTTTAGAAATTTACTCTTATCTAAATAATTTTTTATTAAGTGCTCTAATGTTATAGGTAGTTTTAACGATATAGAGCTACGGACGAAAAATTATTTTGTTTTAAAGTTTTGAAATAGCCGTCATTTTTTATTCTCCCTAACTAAACTTGGCAGACTCAAAAATTTTAATTAGTAATAATACGTAGTTTTCATTAAAGCAATAAAAATTTGGGATGAAATAACTGGCTTTTTTTTTTTTTCTTGGGCTCTTGTACTAATGTATGTGGCTTGCAGCAACAGTAACGAATCTCCAAATTCCAAGTGTTAGGACAAAAATTTGGGGAACAAATGGTAAATTTCCAAAAAGAGGATGAACATATGTTGTTCGGCGTAATAAAACATAAGTTACACACATCCGATAAAAAGGTTTATTTTTCGTTGGCTAATAATTTATAGTTTAATTACTAGTTAAGCTCTTTTGACCGCGCCCGAATCATCTTCCTTTTATATATGTATTTTTCTGTGTGAAAGTTTGATCCTTGACAAACACCGCTATTACAAAAAACAAAAATAAACAAACAGGACATTAGTTATAGGTGTTCCAAAATTTATGGAAGCCCACAAAAATGTATGGAGATGTAGTGATACACTACCTGCTGGTCTAGACTGTAACTATTACAGCCGCCGAAACCGTTATCGCTTCAAGCCAAGACGATAACGGATCGCTTTCAACTTCAGTTCGTTTCACCTTGGAGCACAACCTATGTTTTCTCTAGCTACTTATTATCATTTATACGGTAAAATGTAAATAATTTTATAATGTTATATATATA
>NW_027112031.1:1296335-1298108 GCF_000696795.3 Halyomorpha halys
TTGATTTAAAAAATTAAGTTTACCAAAAAAAATATACTGAATAAAAAAAAAACAAGTTCTTACAGGCGGTGGCTCCTCCGGCCTTTGTATCGTTGGTAGAATCAATACTCCACGGATGGTGCTGAAACAGTATTTCTCCGTTCCAATAATCCACTGGCGTTAGCTGCATGATTATAACTACCTTGATTGGACCCTGAAACGAACCTTACAATGCCACAATCCAAGGAAGTTGTATGCTAGTATACATTTGTCATTTGTATGTATGTGTTGTATAAATTTAATAATAAAGGAGGCTACGAAAAAAACAAAAAAGAAACAGTTCCTTCTACCCATCTTCCCACTTTGTTTTTTTTTTTAATATATATATGAAGAGTCTTATTTCTTGTTAGATGCCTATTGGTCACCTCCTCTTTCCACTACTTTTTATCCTTTTGTAGGACCCGGCGGCTAGCAAACCGCCAGGCCGTAAGCCTTCTTCCTATCCTACAGGAATAGTACCCAGCAGAACGAAGTTACTTTCCTCCATGACCCGACAGCTGTCTACCCGCCGGGCTTGCATTCCTCCTTCATACCTACACGATTAGTACCCTCTAGGACGAGATTACAATCCTTCGAGAAATTATCTGTTCTATCCTATCTATCCTAATCTTATCTGTTCATCTCCTAATCAATTACCTTACCTACTTTGAATACGCATAGTTGAGGCCTTCTGGTCAAGTGTACATAACATAATCATTATCAGATAATCTAACATATACTAACTCGACAGAGGCAAAGCTAACACGAACTAGACTTAGAGGCAGGCCTTAGCTTAACTATAATAGCTACAGAAGCGAAGATAATGACTGTGGCGGAGAAAAAGCCGGTTAGGGATGGAACTTGACGCTGTGAAAGGCACAAAGATTTTAAGTTCCTGGAAGACTAATGAGGTGGAGTCTTAGTGATCCTAACTTTTATTTTTTATTTATTCCATTAAAAATTAAGAAAGTCTTTAAACTTGTAATATGTCTTATTTTAGTTTACTTTTAATAGCTACCATGCCATTTTTCTTCTTTTTTTTTAAATAAATTAATGATTTCAGACTGAACTGGATGAACGAATTGTATTTACTTCTTATTTTCCATAACCATAATTTGACATAAATAATTAAGAATGCTAAACAAGACGGAGAAAAAAATAAAACCTCGATATATTCAGAAAATACAGGAAAAGCCCCCCCCCCACCCCCCCAAAAAATAAATACATAGATTATACTGGATATACATAGATTTTATCTCGGCACAAGTTTAACAAAAGAGAACTGATAGTCATTACATTCTGACCAAAAGTGTATTTAAATACAAAAGTTCTGTTTACTATATGGAACATGTCATTAAGGCATAAAGTACAAACATAATCCTTTTTCATATCACCGTTTAACTTTATTTTAATGGATTATTTTAATCTCTTCCATTTTCTTGATAAAAAAAAGATATGAATTAATGATAGCATAATATCAATTTGATTATGTAATTAGTGAAATGGCATTGTAACAATACACCTTACTCAGCTGAGGAACGAAATTTAGTTTAATCCCCCCTTCCTTAAAAAAGGAAACAACGGGATTATAATTAAGAAAACGACCTTTTCTAGAACGGCTCTTCTGGTTAATTACCAGGCGGCCGCTCATACCATATGCAAATTACGTTATAAGGGAATTTTTAGTTAATCCCTACTTTAAATAATTTCATTCAGCTACGTTCACAATTTAAAATATATATATATATATATATA
>NW_027112031.1:1298183-1306212 GCF_000696795.3 Halyomorpha halys
AATATAAAGTAAATTATTAAAAAATGCTTAAGAAATATTTTATGTACGGAACATTCAAGTGTAAGTCTCGGCGTATACTGGGGTGGGTCGGCCACTAAATTTCGCGTCCGGTACTACACTACGGCGCAAAAAGAGTCGCATTGGGATGCGCATATTGAAACGAAGTTTTTCCTAGAATCTCCTCTAGTAGACGGGTATATTTTATTTAATGATTTCAGCTTTCAGGTATATGTAACATTCTGTTACAATTATTTGATTCGAAAATATTTTTTTCTAAGTGAATAAACTAGAAAAAAAATTGCAAGCGTAGACTAAAATTAGAAGGATTGTTGTGCGAAGTATTACTAAGATAAAATGGCAGATAATAAAATGTTCAATATGTATCGACGGTCAGAATAGTAAAGAGATTAGGTTGGGAAGTTGGATAAGTACTTCCAAAATTCTACAGTATCAATAATATCCGTCGGATACTTATGATATTTTTATCGACATTAGACATATCCATAGTATCGATACTATTTTTCTGTAATATTTTATTATTTTTCCTGCCACTATGGATTATTTCCCTTTTACAAGTGAAGTATCGTTTCTTCCTTGAATTGTATTGGAAGGAATATCAATAACAATATTTATCGTATATGAAAATATTTGATATTGATACTTCAGTTGAGGTATTATATCGAAAGAATTGATACTTTCATGATATCATAACGTAGCTAAAAGGGATATAGACATTAATTTCGTTGATATATCAATATTTTTTCTTATATTACAAAATAAACTGTCAATATTTGGTTTTTAATGATGTATTTTACGGAATATTAATATCTTATTCTCATTTTCTAATTACCTAACTTATTCTGTTCAAATTTTATATGAAATCCATAAATATATTATATAGATGAGCAAATCTTTGCAGTTTACATCTCATAAATTAAAAATAACGATTTTTAAATAACAAGAAGAATTCTATGATAATAGTTCAGTTACATTTCAGATCAATTTCTCCAATTAATTAATAAATTAAAGTTACCCAAAATGTTTATTAATAAAATTTCAAAAAAACATCACAAAACCTATAAATATATGGTTTTCTGATGTTTTTTCTCTTGGCAGATAGCAGAGTTTTAAATAGTTTAGAATTTTATAATATTTTATAGCACTATTAAATTTCACTCATCTCCTTTCTCTTTTCATTCAACATCTCTATTCATTATCACAATACACGTTCTTTAAACAAAATTGTAAATTAATAGAATGATAGATCCAATCTAACATAAATATTATTAGATGTATTCAATGAATCTGTACGTGTAGAAAAGAAAAAAGAAAGATTGTGAACATATAAATCTTTCTTTTTTCTTTTATTTTATTATTATTAGAATATACCTTAAAATTTATGATTTGTTAGAGGATATATTTTTATTTTTTGTCTTCTTATTTATTCATAATTTTCTTAAGATTATTCGTCAACCTTTCATTTTCTCGATTTTTTTTAAACATCAAAATATGTACATAAACAATATTTTTTTCTTTTTGTTAATTATTTTTCATTTCTATTATTAGAAGTTATACACTCTATGACTTATGTGGTGGTATATATATTTTATCTGTTTTCTTTTTTCATTTAACATTTTCTCTTACATATATATTTTTTTTTCTACAATTTATTATTTCAGTTATTAATTATTCTTCGTTCTATAGTTATTCATTACCTGTTATATTATTCTTATGGGACTAGTCCCAGAATAAATAAAGAGAATCATTTAAGTAATTTTGGATACAATTATAAGTTGTTTTATATTTGTTAATCTATTTTATTATAATGAATAGAAGCCCTTAGCAATATACCTCAAAATAAATAAATATCTACCTAAAATATCAATAATTGTACCATGGACCATTGGTAAATATTGTATCTAGGGCCACACCGAGGTACAAAGAAACAATTAATAAGCAATCTCTATAATTCAAGCATCTTACCAGTTTATTTTCAGGATTTGATATTAAATAAATTAATTCTTAAGGAATAGACTACAAAGATAATGTAAATTAATTTAAGCAGAGAGGCTATATTAATTTTTTAGTGCATTCTTACTTATTAAACATAGTGTTTCATTTATTTTGTGTTATTATAATGATAGTTATAAATTCAGTTTATATAAGTATTGCCCAAGTTAATGCCCTAGGTACAAGCCATGTCTCAAGGTACAACAATATAGGGTGACCTAAGGTACAATTATATTGATAGTACCTTGGGTAATTTATTATTTATAAAAAAAAAAATCATAATCTAAAGATAAACCATTTAAAAATAATTAAAATATTTTCGAACCATGACAAATAATGCTCTAATTTGAACTTCCGATGATATGAAGAATAGAAAAAGAACTGACCCAAGATAGGCTGTTTACATTTAATATCTCACATAACTTAATAACATTTTTTATAATACGTATTTATTCATTAAATTAGTTTATTTTATTAGTACTATTGTTTTTTTTAAACTTATTTATCCATTCAAGTGTTTCCTGTAACCGGTTTTTTAATATATCTTCCTTTTAATCTATGTGTTAGTCTTATTCCCGTAAAATGTATCTATTTGTTTGTTTCTGGTAAACAGATCTACTGCTGTGACTATGAATGATGGTCTGATCTCACATTACCGTCTAATATTAAATTTGTTTAGCGGGTCACTGAAGAGGATCTGGGAGGGTGAATTCCAGAGAGCGAATTTGTTGATCGGGTGAATTAAAAAATTGTGAAAGGGTGAAATTGGAGGAGCAGAAATGAGAAGAAAAAATAGGAATGAATTGAAACATTTGTATTTGTTGTACAGACCGATATTGAATGTAAAAGGAAACTGTAGCGGAAAAAAAAATGTTTATTATATCTTATTATTGTATCTCTTTTTTTCTGATTATACCATGTATGTGTAATTTATATATGTCCGATTACGGATTGATAAGTATGCTGTGTGAGATAGCAACCTGATGTATTTAGGCAGCATAGATAAATAAAGTATTTCTCTCTCTCTATCATAAGCAATTTTTTGTTACCATGCGCCCCGTTGCAGTGGGCGCCACCAAGCCAATTCGCCAGAAGTGATAATGTCGCTATTGAAATTATTTGTCATGCTGAATAATTTTTTTTTTCAAAGTAAATTGATTAATTGTCCGTATGAATTTGTTTTGTATTTTTCAAAATTCTTTTTGAGATAAAACAGTTAAAAGTTTGATTTTAGTGGGCTAGTATCTGTTTGTTATTTTATCGATGAAGAAAATCAGGCGATTACGAATTTCCGGGAAAAATAAATATAACACTGTTGGAGTAAAATAAAATTTAGCAACCCTAAATTTTCTGATGAAGGACTATATTGATGATTTTTGTATCAATGTTTTTCGATTTTCTAGTGCATCCACTGGAAAATATACTTTGTCATAGGAGGAAAAGTCGTTCCTCTAAGCATTTTTATATAGCGGTATCATGCCTTCCATATCTTTAATATTTAAAAATTGCTCGCGTCCCTTTTAAGATATGGTCACATAAATTTCCCATTGAGCGCCCCTTCCTAACAGCCTATACCACAGTTATCTACGGTGCCGACTGTATATTAAACCGGAAAAGGGTCCGATTTACCATTGGGGGCTGGTTGAAGTGTAGTATCTTAGTATATCTTGTTGCTGAAGTGTAGAATAATCTCTTGAATTATAATATCTATCATTTTTGGGAAGCTTCTTTATATATAAAAGTATGCATTGGACAGATACAACTATATCTTGACAGAAAATAGTTTAACCTCCCACAGCTTATTTGAAATGTTCTTGTTACGAAATAAAACAACATTAATAGTTTTTATAACCTTAATGCTTAAGCTATGTTTGCAGATAAATTGAGATAATAATAATTTTATATATCAATAGGTTCTTAATTAGGTATTTTAACGATGATGGACCAGAGATAAATCACAAATAAAAGGTTGGAATTTCTACGAACCCTACTCTTCTCTAAGCAAAAATGACGCTAAGGGGTGAGAATTAGGCCACTCCCCTTGAAGACAACGTAATTTACGGGGTATAAGGGATGTGAGGGGATCAACTCATAAAGTCATGATGCAGTATGTTATTGTAGACGTAATATGGAGCATTAACTGTAGTTCTCAGAATGCGGATTGGATTTGTTTGATACAGGAATGTATTGCTCGTCACTACAGTTTAAGTTTATATAGTTTTCCACATTTATTTGTTTGTTCTTAGAACATGACTGATGGTCTTCCCTTATCAGTCCAAGTAATTGCATACCATATGACCTTATCCCACCACGTTTTGGTAGCGCTTTTAGAGCTATTATTGGTCCATCAACATAGACTCGGAGTGAGATATAATGCTCGACGCTCGTTTTGCTTCGAGTCAGATATGACATCCAGCCACTTATATGACTTCCCTGGCCTTGAGGACATAAGAAAAAGTTTTAATGACCATGAGACCAAGTGGTCGAAGTTTATGATGCTTAATTAGGCTGTCAGAATCCTTAAGGCGGAATAGCCAAGACTCTAAAAAAATACATGAATAAATCATGAAGGGTAAATGTGATTTGGTGGTATTTATTGTATTCTTCCAGTTTTGGCACCATTCTTCAAGGGTGGTGATGTGGGATTGGAGGGTCTACGATACAATGGAAGGGTCATTATTCACTGACAATATACATATGTCATCGGCATACGTAGTAAGATATCGGCTGTATAAAGGATAGGACCAAGAATACTACCCTGAGGTACACCAGCCTGAGGAAAGAGGGATGAATAATTGCTATTTTGATTAATTTAAAATGATCTTTCGGAGAGATAAGAACGGATAATGAGGAAGTATGTAGGGGTAGGAATTTACGGAGCTTGGATGGTAGTCCTGGGTTTATGAAAAAAAGTTGAGTTTGTAAAAAATAAAAACAGTGGGCACATTGTAAATAAAATTATTAATGCCAATAGTCCATGGTTGAACTTATTTATTCTCATTTATTAATTCATCTTTTTTCATTATAAGTTGTATTTTAGGGCAAATTGTGAAGAGGATTATAACGAACTTACCAAAAGAATAGAAAGTCTGATATTCAATAAACGTTTTTTAAAAAGTTATCTTGGTTAAAAAAAAATAAATTAAAGAAAGGGAAATATAATATTATTTATAGCGTTGGTTGGGATGTCAGCTGTATGCTAGTATACAGTAGCTAGTATATAGTAGGTTTACGACGTAGGGTAAAGGTAATTTGATGGGATTTGTTGGAATTTAGTTTAATCCTCTAATTACGACACCATTCTTCGAGGGCTGTGATATGGGATTAAAGAGTTTGGGATCCAATTAAAGGGTTATTATTAACAGCGAGCACACATGTGTCATCGCCATACGTGGTGAGGATAGTGTTAGGATTGGTTGGGATGTCTGCTGTATAGATTGTGTAGAGGATGGGGCCGAGGATGCTACCCTAAGGAACACCAGCGGACTGAGAATAGAGGGATGAATAGAAACCATTGTGGTTTACTTAAAATAATTTATCGATGAGAAAGGAACAAATGATGAGAAAGTATGTAGGAGGTAGGAATCTACGGAGTTTGTAAAGCAGTCCCGGGTGCCAGACTTGATCAAAAGCCTTTTCTAAATAAATCGTTAAATCTTTAACTACTAATCGATTTTTTTTTTTTTGGGGGGGGGAGTTATAATCTCAAACAAAAGACACCTCTAACTATTTACAGTGTTATAAGAAATAAAGTAAAAAAATTAGGATATTTTTTAGTGTCCTGTTTAATTTAGTAGGTTACTCATATTCGTTAGACAGCCTTATAATTACTATGCCAATCCAGGGTATTTTTCCGAGACCTGAGCTAACTTATCTCTTATGGTATATTCCAGGGCCAACTGAAATAAAATTGGGAAATTTAGTTATATATAATAATATAAAAATATAGTATATACGTATAAACCTAAGCCGACCAGTAACTGGTATTGCTTAGCGTATTATGATTTAAAATACAATTTAGAAAGCGTGTGTAGATTGGGTTTTAACCGGGCAAACTCAAACAAACGATAATATTTAAGTTATACTAGAGAGTTTTATTTGACTTAAATCTCGTCCTTAAGAAGACCACTAACTCTTTAAGAGGATTATTTCTTACTGTCAGCTATTGAGTTGAAGGTTTGTATTAAATTTATTTTTCAAACACAACGAATCCTAGTATGACTCGATATTATTTTGCTTCAGGAAAGCATATTTCTAATCCAATAATTTAATAATTAATAATCTATTTTTGCTAATATAAAAAAAAATCATTATTGTTTCTTGTTTTAATATGCACAAAACTATTGATAATCAATGTTTTAGTACGCTTCAATATAGTGTATCCTTTCAATGTTAAATTTTATTACCAAATCGCATTTATTCATATAGTTTTCATACAGCTTATATGAATGCATTAACAGCAAAACCACATTTATAATAATAAATTATATGAGTGAATAAAAAGCTAAAAAAAAAATAATAAAATAAAAGATTCAATTTTAAAATTATCTTCTACAGAATAAAAACTGTAACCACCAATTAAGTAAAATAGAGCCCTTCGCCCAGCACTAATTACAAAGGTTAAAATTGATTTGGATGTTCATTAAAATTTTTGAAATCATGAGTTTCTGATCATACTATAACTATGGAGTTATTTACTACATTATTCTAATCCAATAATTATATAAGAAAATAATACTTTTTAAATCTATATTTGCTAATATAAAAAAAAATCATTATTGTTTCCCGTTTTAATATGCACAAAACTATTGATAATCAATGTTTAATACGCTTCAAAAAAGTGTATACTTTCAATGATAAAATTGATTACCAAATCGCATTTATTCATCTATAGTTTTCATATACCTAAAACCACATTTAAAATAATAAACTATATGAGTGAATAAAAAGCTAAAAAAAATAATAAGATTCAATTTTAAAATTATCTTCTACAGAATAAAAACTGTAACCACCAATTAAGTAAAATAGAGCCCTTCGCCCAGCACTAATTACAAAGGTTAAAATTGATTTGGATGTTCATTAAAATTTTTGAAATCATGAGTTTCTGATCATACTATAACTATGGAGTTATTTACTACATTATTCTAATCCAATAATTATATAAGAAAATAATACTTTTTAAATCTATATTTGCTAATATAAAAAAAAATCATTATTGTTTCCCGTTTTAATATGCACAAAACTATTGATAATCAATGTTTAATACGCTTCAAAAAAGTGTATACTTTCAATGATAAAATTGATTACCAAATCGCATTTATTCATCTATAGTTTTCATATACCTAAAACCACATTTAAAATAATAAACTATATGAGTGAATAAAAAGCTAAAAAAAATAATAAGATTCAATTTTAAAATTATCTTCTACAGAATAAAAACTGTAACCACCAATTAAGTAAAATAGAGCCCTTCGCCCAGCACTAATTACAAAGGTTAAAATTGATTTGGATGTTCATTAAAATTTTTGAAATCATGAGTTTCTGTTCATACTATATCTATGGAGTAATTTACTACATTATTCAGCTATATATACTAACTAGGTATGGGTAAAATTTTATGAATAAGATACCTGAATTTTTTTTTCCCTCTACTTTGTCATTTCTGATACGGGTACAGGTAACAAAGATAAAGTATTCATTCCATGGAGTGCCACGTAATAGAAGTCAACCCCCACAGGCGGGAATCAAACTGGCGCCGCTGCAGACTCGAAGTTGCTAAGGTGAAGCCTTTACTCCTTTAACTTCAAATGGTCTTACAGACAGTTGAAATAATTTTCACTTTATAATTTTATTAAATTTTTTTTATTCCAAATTTTCGAAAATTATTTCAATAATTTTTTTTTTTTTTTTTCGGCCAAGACTCCCATTGGAGTCCTATACTGCCTAACCATGGTTGGGGGTCAAAGTTCTTCATTTTGAGGGACCGCCACTCAATGAAAAAAGTCAACGTCCCAGGCCG
>NW_027112031.1:1307382-1308330 GCF_000696795.3 Halyomorpha halys
AAAAAAAAAAAAAAAAAAAAAAAAAAAAAAAAAGTAACAAAGGCAAGAGCAATTATGAGTGTATATGAAATTATGTATGTATATGCAATTATGAGCAATATATGAAACTATTGCTCTTGCCTTTGTTACTTGTTTTTTTTTTTTATTTTTTTATTCTTTTCATTGTATCTTTGTATTTTTAATTTCTATCATTTTATCTTAACATAGTTTCATTTTGTATCTTTTTAGCCCTGATGAAGCCCTGCAAAGTGGGGCGAAACGTTGGAAAATAAATAGTTGTAAACTATTTTTATTTCTCTTTTGACCGCGACCCTGACCATCTCCCTATATATAAATATATATTTGTTTGTTTTTTTATTTATTCAATGACATTTACAACATTATATAAAATACAACAAGTGAATTTGAAGTAAGATCATAATGATACAGCATGTAGAGAACCTACCCATTGGTCATGGGCAGTCTAAAAACATTTTTACAATATTAGGTCTCGAAGCCATCTTCTTTTCAGGCGCCTCGAAGGAATGTCAGGAATGAAGGGGGGAGTAAGGTAAGGAAACAATTGGTTTGATGGGTTAGGGAGTTTATAATGGAAGGAATAATATTGGGTTCGGTTAGATCGGTTACATAAGGAACATTAGATTATTATGGATGGTTTTATTTGTAAAAAAAGTAAGGAGCATTGAGGATTTTACGAAGGATTTTGGATTGCAAGGATTGGATACGAATTCGAAGGTTTAGTGGAGCCCCAAAGCTCAACTCCGTATGTCCAGATGGGCCTTATTACAGTCATGTAGATCTTTCTTTTGTAATGAATTGGAAGTTTAGACCATTTGTCTAGTAAATGTTGTAATAGTCGGAATCTATGTGCAGCTTCCTGTAAATATATATTTAACCATAGAAAGCTCATTTAAGTGGCTATAATTTATTATAGTATATATAAGTATA
>NW_027112031.1:1308380-1315379 GCF_000696795.3 Halyomorpha halys
AATTGGTAAGACTGTGTCTTAACCACTGAGCTATGGGCGGCCCATATTTCAATAATATTTTAATTTTTGTCTCTCGAACGTTAAAATGTAAATGTTAATAATATTTTTAAAAAATTGCTTTTTCCAGTTTCATTTTTTTCTAGAATAAAATACACAAGATATTTAAAGATTCAAAAAATCGAAATATAAAAATTTCTATGAAATAATGAAACTTAACTTAAAGTTGCTTCATTACCCAACTGCCGGATCTAATACAGTCAAAACAGCAAATATTATCATGTAAGTGGAACAGATGCTGCCGTGACTCTAAAGTTTCACTTTTATGACAGTAAACGGCATCTTTATGACGTTGTTATATTGTTTCTTTCATTGTAGTAGATGCGAAAGTGGCTATGGTGGCTGTAAAATGTCACGGTGCAATAACACTAAAACTAGTACGCTGGCTTTAACGTGATAGTAGCTTAACCACGCTGTTTACACTATCACTATCATGGTAGTACATAGAGTAACCGTTATATTGATAATACATGAATGAAGTCATGACAGTAACTATCACACAATTATGCCATGTTAGACCTAATTAGTACCAAACCTTTTCAAACATATAAACATTAAACTAAAATTGATTCAATGGGGAATTAATGTAACAGCTGCTCAATAACAAAACTATGCAATAACTATTTTAATGAAATTAATTGAAAGAGATGTATAACAGTTTAGGATGCTTTTATCAGACAATGCAGACAGTGGGTGAAAAAGTATTTGCATTTCCCTCTTTTTCTGTATATAATGAATTGCAATATTAAAAACAGTTCATTTGAGTTTATCCAATGAAAAGCACAATTAAAACTTGTTAAATAATAATATACATTCAATTGAAAACTTTGATCATGATAAAAAACATTTAAAAATAACAAACGCAAGGAAAAAAAGTATTTTTACACGTTGTTTGTTTGTATAGAAATAAAACGGTTTGTTTATTTATTTGTTGTTTTTACTTACTAGAGTATAATTCTGTTCTTTTCTATCAGTATTCTAAAATATTTCAATCGTTGTACATATTTTTAACGGCTTAATAATGCCAAAAATAAGTGAACCGAGAGCCTTAAGAGAAAGTGGTTTTATTGACCTTAATAATTTAAATTAGTTATATTAAATCATTTTATTTATATATTTATTTAATACCAGATGTATAACCCTACACGGTTAATGTAAGAGGTACATTTTTTTTTAACAATTGATTATGGGGGAAGGGGATATAGTCTCATACAAAAGACACCCCTAACTATATATAATTTTCTAAGTAAAAAAAAATTAAGATAAGAAAAAATAGATTAAAATAATAATTCTTGATAAAAAATAAAAGTAACGTTAGTAAAAAAAAAAAAATGACATTTATGGATTTAAAAAATAAAATATTTGACTTCTAATGGAAAAAGATTAAGAGAAAAAAAAATTAAGATAAAATAAAATTTTAGAGTGACAATAACACAACTGATTAATATAGAACTTATAAAAAAATGTTCTGCAGCAGCCTGAGCTTCAGTCTTCTGGTTGTGGTTGAGTTTCTCAAGTTGTTGGTCACCGCATTATTAAATTCATTAGTATAAAATTATATCAATAAATAATACTGGCAAGACGAAGTTTTAGGCAAGTGATTTTGATTTAAAAGGCCATGGAATATGCGTTACGAGTCCATAAGAACACAGCCATCATGAAACCCTTTATGACCTCCCCTACATTGTACGCTAGATTCTATGAGTGTGTATTGGAATGTGCAACCGAAATTTTTGTTTCTGAGGACGACATATTAGCCGAAATGTAGACAATTTTGTTCATTAATTAAAATTTGAGAAATAATTGGCGTTTAAATTTATATACATTATTGAAAACCAAATTTCATCATTATTAATCCCAAATATAAGGATATTATAAATGACTGAAGATCAGTGTCTGTCAACGCAAAACCTTTTGAAATTTCGTGGTCAAAGTTTTACAGATATCAGTATGCAGTATAGAAAAAGTGAAAACTGCCATCTTTTTGATACCAGACAAATAACTTCGAAGGAACAGAAGGCGGGTTCAGCCGATAACCTCTTTTCAGCTTTTAGAAAGCTTTGATGAACGATCCTGTCAAAAGCAGTCCAGGGATGGGAGACACAGACTCCTCATCGTCGAACTAACACTTACGAAATAATACACACAACCTTGAACTTTCGTAATGAACATAATTTATAACGAAAGTTACTAAACAAAATCTTTAGTGCTTCTGAAAGATCGATTAATTACTTACAGGTAAATTCAGGTATAAGGACTTAATCACAAAGCCCCATAATACGATTCGTTGTAGAAAAGTATTTAATGGACAGTGTTGGACTATCTCTATTTGGTGAAATTCTAACTTCTGACAGTGATATAACTGACGGAAAATATTTTTTTTTTTTGGTTATGTTATTTTTATAATTAAGCTAAAATAATTTTAAAGTTTAAATTTTAGGGAAATTTTATGTAGAGAATGAATAAATGTTGAGTGCACATAACGGAACTTTCACTTACCATCCTAATTGGGATGAAATTAATTCTTCTTGATTTCAGAACCGCAACTTCTTCATTATTTAAGGCAGAGATTCTTCCGATCAGTTTATTTCTATTTATAGGTTAAGTGAAAAACAACTATTACTAGGTTTTCGTGATTTCATTGATGTCACGACAGTAGTAAAAAAGCTTTGACTATTAGGTCTCTTCTCATTAACTGTTTGACTGTCAAAATACTGGCGTTCACATACCCAGTACAGGTTTTGGAATAAAACATGCGGAGCTTAAACAAACATTATTTTCTCCTATAGTTAACAAATCTTTCATATTTTATATTTTTTTTACATTTAAAAATAAGAAACGATTAGATATTTGATAAAACTACCGTGAAAGGTACTATATAGGAAGTTTCTTGAAAATTCGGTAGTTAACCCTTTCACTCCCAGTGGATGCTTTGAATTGTCTGTGAGGTGAAGTAACTGTGGGTAATGGGATTGCTTCTTGGTACCACTGGGTTACCTTGGGACACCTTTATTTCAAGACTATTTTATCTGTTTTAATAATTTTTTAATAATTGATAGAGAAAAGGGTATGCACAGTTAAACTATTTTGACGAGGATGATACTTAATTGTACATTGATATTATGAGTTTCATCAAATTTAAGAGCAATTTTCGAGAAAAAAAAGTGTAAAATCCAATATATAAAATAGAACTACTGTTGGGTATGTCGATTTTTCCGAAAAGGTTTCTGTCACATTCCACGTATGTACTTATATTATATTGTATTGTATTTAATTTAAGATTTGTACAATTTTTTATTTTAGAGCTGACATACGTACACACCGACCATTTTGCTAGACTTAGGTAAAGGACTCTTTGGTTGAGGGCCTTATAACGTACATTTGAAAACTCGGATTCAAAATTTTTCACAATCACAAGGATTATTGAAAACGATAATGTATCAATTGGCACATAAAATGTATCAAATATTTGTTACATGATTTTGACGAAGGCACGGTACTGAATCAGGGAGTTAATTTAAAAAAATATATATTAGAAATGAAAGGAATAGATTTTCATGAAGAAATGTACTTTATCCCTATTATAGAAAAAACATTAATCTATTATTATGTGGTTTAGTTGACATATTTGTATTATAGAACTATGAATAAGAATGTTTAAGAATATCCAAAATACTAAAGAATGGTGCCAATATCCCTCACACCCAAGATATTCGATGATACATCTTCCTCATCCATCTTCCGAAACTCCTTCGTATCAGATGTCGACACAATGAATATCGACCTTGCTTGAAAATTCATTTGCATATACTTTATGTGAATTTTTTTCATTCTTTTATTTTTCACGTTTTTCGAGGTAAACGGTTCACACATTATAATTATGAAGTAAATAGCCATAGTTGAATCCTGCTTGAAAAAACACCATGAATTGAACAACCATAGTTGAGTGACCATGAATTTACATCGAATGGAAATAAATTGATTCAAGAATTTTATCAAGTCCCATACAGTAGCTTAACACCAACAGTAGTATTTTAATTATAGGTCCTTAAATTATCTATACCTTTCATGCATTTTTCTACTAAAAAGTCTTTCTAACATTTACAAAGCACGAATAGCATTTGAAAACTAATGCTAGTTGTAGTGATGTTGAATCAAAACAATTAATGAAGAATTGGAAACCCTAAAACCGTTCTCAAGTGTGCCAACCTGCTCTTCAGAGAGATCGCCCCTCCAACAAGACCTGGGAGGTGGTAAAGCACAGTCCCCTTGGTAAACGTCCTCGCCGAGGGAAGGACTTCGGGCTCTGCAGCTTGAAGTCATCTCACCACCACCATCACCACCAGCCGGAATGGCCCCTCCCCATTTCTTGTAAGCCACCAGCAATCATGCCACCTATGTATAAACACCTTCAGCGGACCATGTTTCTTGCTAATCTTATAATGCCGTAAGGCAAAACAAGAAAAATTGTATGGAAATGTATTATATATATTATTTATGTATTATATATTTTTGTATTTGTATATATATGAAAAATAAATGAGGTTTTGAAAATAAAAAAACATTCTCAAGGTCTATGTGAGAGTCAGGGGGCAACGGTAGCAGCATGGTAACGCGCCTGTCTACCAACCCACAGGTTGTTAGATCGAATCTCCGGCCCCACCCGGGCTTTTTTCAAGCACAAAATAATGCAAAACTCAGTGACAATTTTCCCCCGGGCATTTGTGAGGACCGTTAGCCAATGGATAGCACTCACAAAAAATAGGGGTGGGAGTGACGAACCCACCCTGCGAAAAAAAACACGTCAAGAAACGCGCGATCTATTAGTAAATGCATCGTATAGAAATACGATGTATTTCTAATACATCGTGCGAGGACTTAGGTCTCCATGGTCTGTTGCCCATAAAATAATAATAATGAAACCGTTCTCAAGGTCTATGTGAGAGTCACTTGTATGTTGATTTTTACAAATTCACACATACGGGGAGAATTTAGCAAGAGCTGCCTAAAAAGATATCCGAAACAAGTTAACAACTAGCCGAAACGATTTATGAGGAATAAAAGTACTATTGAATTATTGATTGAATGATCATAACCTAAAAAATAATTATAATAAAAAAAAAAGTCTGTACCACTACAACCCATGAAGGGTCAGGGTTCAAGTATTTTGTAACGAAGTACTCTTACTAGACCAACGGTTGTGAAGGGAGGTATTTGTTCAGAACTACGGTCAACCACCAGATTTTACCCAATTAAGGGTACTCACGTTATGAGGCTAGGTGGACCCCGGAGGGCTCCCAAACCCACAGGGCTGAATAACGGATACAGCGAAACATAAAATAATTATCTTCCACAGCAGGATTTGAACCAGGATCCTTGAGGTCTCCCCCCTCCAAAAAAAAAATATTATTAACTGTTTTAATATTTTGAATAATAATAAATAACTGACCTTATGGTGCGTTTTCTATCAATGCAAATCTTATTAGTTTGAAAATTGGCTCTTAAAAAGGGACTTAATAAAGTAATTTTGAACTAAATTCAAATTGAATAACTGTAAAATAACTTGAAAATGAAATTTCTGCAATAAGAGCATTGTTGACAGGGGAAGTAAGAGATTGGGTAACATTAAGTATTCTCAATTGAATGGAAACTTAAGGGTTAATCATGATCATGAGGCAATTTAGTATTTATGGGAATATTAAATTCATCATTTTAATTTATTATTAATTTAAATTAAATTAAGATGATGAATCTAATATTCCTATAAAAACTAAACTGCCTTATTACTGTAGTAAGCTCTTAAGATCAAGTTAAATTTAAAATTATTTATTATAACAAACTTTTCAATCGCAATTTTTAAGACTGGGAACGAATACACCACACAGCGTTCTAAACGAGACTATTCACACCAACCAATCATTCAGGTAGATTCAGACTTTAATGAACCACATTCATATGACTTACACTACACGGACATTTCAATAAATGTGTACGACAGATGGCAACACTAGTCATCCCTGACGTAACTCGGCGTCAGCTGAAGAGGAGCTGGATGTGGGACCTCTTAGTGTAATCAAATAATTTACTTAGCTTCAGGAGGATGCACCACTGAGTGCTGTCTCCCTCATGCCACGCCTGAATAGTACAGCTCAATTTTCTGATTGTAAACTAGATTTACAGAAAAAAAAAAAATTATAAGTAAGATTTGTAAAATGTATTCATACATCACAAAGAGGTCTTATGATCCGCCACATCTTCTTGCTTTGAGGGTTAAAACAATAAACAACTAAGTAAGATCTCCTAGCTATATCTCTTAGAACAATACTCGATAGGAGGATTCAAGAAGCTCAAAATAAAAATTAGCAAATATTCAAATCTAAAAATTAATAATTAGATAAAACAATAGTAGAATTTAATTTAAGATACGAACGTTTGACTTCTAACTACTAGTTCACGGGTCTCATCCCAAGCATATAATGAACTGTTAAGAAGGTCAGAGAATAACAAGGGAAGCCGGCCATTTGAGGCAAGTAATTTTCTCCTTTATATTTGGTCTCACAACAACCTCCTCTCTTATTACTTTCCATAATTAATGTCCTTCATGCATAACAAATCCGACTTTTGACAAATAAGTTACTCCACCTCTGCAAAAGCCATGAATTTCTTAACTAGTTCAATTTGAGGGACATAATTTCACTGTGTACTAATTTTCCCACTATTTCTTTCTATAGTATTTCAATATTCGAAAGTAAAGTATTTTAAACGTAGGAAAATTCATAACAGAACGATATCTATACAGAACTCTTTATTCAACACTACCATGAGAAACGGTTCATCGACTCCTCGTACTTCGTCATCACTCTATCTTCTATTTAACATTAACATTAAATATATATTTTATATATGTATGTATAGTTGACCGTAAAAATTGATATATAGGGA
>NW_027112031.1:1316486-1320833 GCF_000696795.3 Halyomorpha halys
GTATAGCTATTGCTGAATATAAATATATAAGATATTTTCGCTTCGAGCTTTAGGACTCCACAGAACAATTTCATTTAATGTCCTTAAATTAACTCCTTTCGATTAGGAAATTCTACGCTTCTCATGACTCAAATATAATAATCTAAAAATATGTTAATAATCTATAACACATCCTTCACAAACTCCATCCAAACAAAACCCTGCTTGTCATCCAGGACTTAACAAACAAAAAATAAGATCTAAATCCTTATCTATTTACTGTATTTATTTTTTTATTATTTATGCAGTTTTAATCCATTTTCCTTTAAATTCATGTACGTGGGAGTGGATAGATCATCGGTAAGGCACTGTACTACAGACTCCAAGCACCCGGATTCGAATCTGGCTGTGGATGTTCCTTGGTTTGTAAGAAACAGCCAATTGCATCGGGAATTACAAATAGAGATAATAGAGGATTATATAAAAAAAAAGGTTCATTAAAAAAAAAGGTTCCACTCCCAGTTACCTACAGTTAAAGGAGCAATGACTTACAACTTGGGAAATCCAACCACAACCCGAAGACTGAAGCTCAGACTGCTGCAGGACATCCTGTTATAAATTCTATACTCATCAGTTCTGTTATTGTCACTCTAAAATTTTATATATTTTTTCTCTTCATCTGTTTCTTAAATTTACTTTCTTTTTTTTTCATTAGAAGTCAATTATTTATTTTGCCATATCCATAAATGTCATTTTTTTTTTATTAACTTTACTTTTATATTTTATTTAGAAATATTATTTTTGTCTATTGATTTTATATTAATTGTTTTTGTTTCTAACATTGTATATAGTTCGGGGTGTCTTTTGTATGAGACTATACCCCTCCCCCCATAATCAGTTGTTAAAAAAAAATGTACCTCTTACATTAACGATGCAAGGCCCACCAGGCCGATCTGGTATTAAATAAATAAAAATAAATGATGCTAATCCCTAATCTGCTGAACTTTGTTTTTTTTAGTAGTTTACTGATGTTTGAAAGTCTTGTTTTTTGTTTTGTTTTTTTGTAGTATTCCAATCATATCAGAACAATATACTAACTTTTTTCCAATTCATTTTTCTGTACACTGATTTTGATATATTCGTAGCTACGATTGCAAGGACTAAAAAATTAACATAAGAAAATCAGGAAACGTGTAGTGCTAAATTTATAACGTGATGTCTTCAGAAGGTAACTGTGGAGGGTATGAAGAGGGGATTGTGTGGTGGTTAGCATATTGCAGGAGCCCGGGGCATTATACCGATATTTACAGTGGCCATATAAATCACAGGATATAATATTGTGCGGAGGTAATCCTCTCTGATCCCGGCCGACACCGACTGATTGCTAACGCTCATATCTACATCACGGCCTCTAAGCCAACCTTCTAGCTCCTCCTCTAACATCCTAAACGCGAATAAATCTTGAAAAAAGAATTATCTGAACCATGGATCGAGAAACATTTAGGAACACAAGAACTGGTGTTATTTTAAAAACAGTACCAATTGTAAAAAATGAATATGGTTATTTTTATAAGGCAAATATTTTTTTATAACTATCTATTGGTATCATCTTACCATGGCTTGTCTGAGATATAGGCCTTTTCAGATACAGGGAGTGAGTGGAAAGATCGAAATTTTTTCATTGGGTCCACAAAAAAATAAATGTCAACCCACCTGGGCTAACTGGTTAAAAAATTCGAACTGTGTTCAGTTCCATGTCGAGGTTGCTAGGGTGAAAGCTCCCGAAATTATCATGGCCTCAGTTTCATTTACGGAAGAGACATAAGCATTTTAATCTAAAAAGTCGAGAGTTAAAAAATATATACACTACTTTAATATTCCATGATTCTATAAAAAAATCATGTGATGGTTGAATCGGATATTATCAAAATATTAAAATTTTGAGTTTACATGCATAGCAAAAATCTTACAACTACTGACAAATCATTATGGAGAACCACTGAAAACTGCAGAATTTCAAAAATTTTAACCATCCACTTCCACCGAATCCCAAACTTAGATCAGAAATGACGAGGAGAAATCACAAACATTCGGACAATTCCTCTTTAAAACCTTTATTCCTCATTCTGATATTCTTAACCTAATTCACCTTGAATGTATTGATCTGATGTATTGCAGAACTAAATATTCCGCTCCAAATGACCCTCTCACCTAATGACCTCCTCGGAAAGCCAGCCTACTCCTTACCTACATATATAACACCGTGCTCCATTCCACATATTTTCTTGACCCATGGAAATTATCAATAGTTAAAATGATACCCAAACCCCAAAAGCCGCCAGAATACCCATCCTCCTACCGTCCTATCTCTCTATTACCGATCAAGGGCAAAATCCTCGAAAAACTCATTTTAAAACGCCTATACCCCATTATAGTATCCCACTCCACTATCCAGGAATGTCATCGGGTGGTGGACGTTGTCTTGTCTTCTTTGGAAGCGTGATGTACTGGGCGGAAATTTTTTTCGATGTAGAACTGGCTTTTGATCGAGTCTGGCACTCGGGACTGCTTTACAAACTCCGTAGATTCCTACCTCCTACATACTTTCTCATCGATAGATTATTCCAAATAAACCACAATGGTTCCCATTCATCCCTCTATTCTCAGTTCGCTGGTGTTACTCAAGATAGTATCCTCGGTCCTATCCTCAACACCGTCTATACAGCAGACATCCCAACCAATCCTAACCGTATCCTCATCAGATATGCTGATGGATGACACATGTGTGATCGCTGTTAATAATAACCCTTTCATTACTTCCTAAACTCTTTTATCCCATAGCTCTCGAAGAATGGTGTCATATTTGAAGAATTAAAATAAATCCTAACAAATTCCATCAAATCACCTTTACCCTTTGTCGTAAATCTACCGACTTCCCTACAGTTTCATTTAATGATGTTACTCTTACCCCTGCCTCTTTTAATAATAGTGATCTTACCCCTAAACTGGAATTCTCACACAAGAGTGTCGACTATTACTAGACAAACTATCTAAACTTCTTATCTTATATATTCTTAACTGACATTTCGAAAAAAAAAATAGAGTTTAAATCTGATTTTATTACATGTTAGGTTTAATTAAAATATTATGCATTAACTAGTTATTAATTCACGAACTATGGTTTTTCAATTTCAAATGCTTCTTAAATATAGTTCGATTTAACTATCTTAAAGTCTTTCTTTCCGTTTTAAGCTGATATTTCAATAGTGATACAGAACTGTCGCTCCCCGGGGGTCTTAGCGGGTCGGGTCCGGCGGGGAAGGATTGCCTTTTTTTGTGTTATGATCTGCTCTTGTGAGATTGTGACATGTCGTACATCGACAAACATACTCGCTATAATTGTCTGTTTAAAAAAACAGATAAGTAAGGCTACCATTATTTTATGTATATTATTAATATTTATGTAATAATAAATTTTTTTTGTACATTTATTTAATTTTCTTATATTTAATTTATTTTTACTCAAGTAATGTATTTCAATATAAATTAACAATAATAAAACGTTGATAATAATACTAATTAAAATTGTCAGATTAATTTATAAATAATTAATTTGTTTGAATTGATGGAGTTAATCCATGTTCAATTGGGCAATGAGTGTTCAATCATTCAAACCGATATAAGCGCAAACATTGTTGAGGGAAACGGGAAAATTTCGAAGTTTCTATAAATAAAAACGGCTCAATAAGAAATGAGTATAAGAGAAAAAAAAAGTAAGAAAAGAAACCTGGAGCCAAGTGCAAATGTAAGGCCAGATGGGAATGACAGCAACGTCAATACAAAGGCGGTGAAGTTGTGTGAAATGAAAACTGTCAGCAACAATTCGGATCTAGTTCCATGGCCTTGTCTGTCACTAGTTCCAAGCAGTTCGTAAAATGACGAATTCGAGGAACCTTTTCTCCGGCGAAAACAAGGCCCTCTCTACCTACCATTATCCGACAATATTATGATGGTAGTAAAAGAGCATATGCTATATATAAGTGATAAAATGTACAAAGGTTTTATTGTAGTTTGACTTATTTTGGGAGATTTTGAGAGAGAACCTCTTAATTCAAAAAGCAGCGCCCAACTGCATTTGGTTGCTACATACACAGGATACTAAGACTAGTTGGACAATGGCTTATTATTCTTATATTCCATAAGCATAGTCAGTATATATTATAATATATAATTAAATTCTTAAATTAATGATCTTCTACTGGAAGAGTTTCTAGAAATTAATATAAAATTAGTGAATCAACACAATCTTCCTTATTTAGAGAAATACTTTATTCATATATGCTGCCTAAATACATTAGGTTGCTATCT
>NW_027112031.1:1325358-1328629 GCF_000696795.3 Halyomorpha halys
TCATCTTAACAAGTTAAATACTTACACGTCTGCATAGATTGAAATAGAAAAAATTAAAAATTATAATATAATAAAAAATATTGCACTCAATACCGCCTTGTCATCTCTCAATGAATTAAGAGCTACAAATGAAAATTAGGCATTACTGTCTATAATAAATACGATCGTTTTGGTTACGGGTGAAATAATTTTAAGTATGAATAAAACAAATTTTATATGAATTATAATAATATAAACTTATCTTATCACTTGAAAAATCATGGTTTCATGCGTTCCTAATTTTTTTTCTAAACGGTATGACCATATATCCACTACATGCGAATCAAACCGCACTTACTGTAAAAAAACATTTATGTTGGGGAGTCCAGTTCTATTCTCTCTGTCGAATTGAAAAATAGAATCTTCATCAACTCTTGTGAAACAGATTATTCCAAGAGAAATCTTAGTATCGGAGCGGGGACAAGTCGACCGAGAAGTGTTATGTTTCTGAGGAAGAAAAAAAAGTCCTACCTGTTCCTAAATTGAATTTTCTCGAAATTTCCTTAAAAAAGAAATAGAGGCCTCCTTTACTTTAGAAGAAGACTGGAAAAGAGAGTGCAATCTCCTTTAACACAATAAACATAAAAGCCCTGGGATGGTGACAGCTTTATTTATTTACATTTCAAGGCTGTTGTTTTGTCTTTACTACGTTTGATCGGGAACTATTGATGATTCCTGTATAATAATATTAAAAAAAAAAATTGATTTTTTTTCGGATCAAGATGTCAGATAAGAAACAAAATTCCTTCCATAAAAAATTCAACCAATGATTAGGAATGAAGAAATTGTAATATTATTATTCAACTATCACTGGCATATGAGAAATCTATATAAATTAGACTTATCTAGAAACAAATAAAAAAAAAAATACATGGAGCATAGATATTCATACATTTATGAATCAGAAACTAATTTTTCACGTATATAATATCAAAACCAAAAAATAAAATAAAATATTAGTAGCGAATATTCAATAAAAAATTAAGAACGTCGTTAAATAAAAAATCGTGTGTAAAAGGTTTCTTGAGAATTTCATACTAAAAACTAAACAAGAAATTTCTTGCGTAAACTGCTTCGAAAACATCTAGAACAAGAACTTTTTAAAAATAAAACTGCATAGTTATTTCGGAAATAACCTGAGAAAATCGCGTGTTCAGCAAGTTACCTGGCATAGGATCTTCAATATTGCCAACACCTTAATATTACCCAATCTAAGAAGTAATATTTCATAAAATATGTATTAAGGCATTAGTATAGTGATTTCAAAAGACTTTATATTGTTTTTCGAAATTTCTTTGAAAAAGAAATAGATTTATGGCCAAGATATGGGTGACACCCCTAATCAGCCGCCATTTTTAAATAGAAGACGGACAGAGACGTTAATTGTTTGCCTGCAGCAGTGAGATGGTAGATGGGCAATAAAATAAATAAAAAAATACAAAATTTACCATTAATTGATAAAATGTGTATTCAATCATCTATTGGGAACATATAGTGAACAGGTTTATTTTCAAAGTGTAATCTCGGAAATCCGAATACTCTAGTGATCCAAACTGGCAAAAAAAAGAAGTGTTACTTTTTCTCAAGAAAACTCAGCAGGCAATAACATTTTAATTTTCAAATAATAGGTCATTTTTAACGTTCCAATCTTAAGTTATTGTCACCATGAATATCGAAAGTGGAAATTTTTAAAGTTTTGATATCGGGTAATATAATTACTTTGGAAGTGTTAATAATATATTTTGATGGGATTAGAAATACATAATATCCATTGTATAAATCATTTGATTCTGTAAAACTAATTTAATAAATAGTAGAAATATGCTTAACACAAATTTTGTCGGTGAACTTTATTTTTTTCACGTTTTATATAAATCCAAAGAAAGAGTAATTTTTATTTATATTTTTTCACTTATAAATGAACAATATTATAGTTTTAACAAATTAAATCATCACTTAGGTATGTAAAATAGAACATTTTATTTTTTTTAACTTTATACTTTTTTACTAAAAAAAGAATTATTTTTCCCAAATTTGTTCTAATATATTCTGTGATCCGAATACCCTCCTGCAGCTATGAGTTCCAATTACCTTATATTATATTATATTACATTTAATTAATTGATATTATTTTATTTTAGGAACAAAAAATAGGCAAGCGATTAGAACTTAACCAAATTTTTACCGTACAGTAGCAGATACTTGAAAGATTAATGATTCAAATGCGAGTTAGGATTCTTAGATATATGGGAGAGAGTCAATAAGCATTCAGAAATGGATTAGCCGAATCGGAAGACCTAAGCACTCACATCTTCTTTAGATCCGGAAGAAATAAAGGTAAGATGGATGTGGAACCTGTTTTATTGTCTCTGGGCTTGGCGTGCGTACGTGCTCAGACACCTAGATCTCACAGCAATGCGAGGAACCTCCCTTTCCAGGGATTACTTCTGCTATCTCATGATCCGCAACTACGGACACGAGTGATTATGGCCACAAACCACTTTCCAAAGAGGAATATTTAACCATGCTATTTGTCTTTCGATATTTTTTATTCAACGGTAAATACAGGTACTACGGATGGTGTTATAAAAGGTTCATATTAAACTTTTAGTCATAATTTATAAAAATGTCATTGTACTTCAAATTTCAAGAACCCGTATTAGAATCTTGCAGTGATTTATAATTATTTATTTTGTTACTGTAAACCTGAGTCAATCCTGTGGGTTCAGGAGCCCTCCTCCCAGCCTCATAAAGTGGGTACCCTTAACTTGTGAAAAAATTGGTGGTTGAGCGTGGTTCTGACCAAATCACTTACTTGCTCAACCGTTGATCGAGTAACAGTACTCCCTTAAAAAAATACTACACCCATGGTAGTAGAACTGCACAGCTTTTTTTTCGTCTCTAAATGGTAGAAGCATTGGATTTTTATATTTTAAAATCTTATTAAACCTTTTGGTTTTGTGCTGAGGTGGCTTCATTTCCAGAGGTAGTTTGTACAATAGAGGTTGATAAGGATAATTCGTTGATTAACCAATTTGTACAACTCTAGAACGCTGTTGTGAATAAAGTTTATTCATCTGCTTTAAAATCAATATTAATAATTACCTTTCTGGTAACAATATGTATTTTTACTTTTAGATACATTTACTAGACAAACGGTCTAAATTGCCAATCCATTACAAAAGACTGATCTACATGACTATTATAAGGCCTATCTGGACATACGGAGTTG
>NW_027112031.1:1332339-1337972 GCF_000696795.3 Halyomorpha halys
AAATATTAACTAAATAGATATATGCATGCAAATATAGAATTATAGCTCGTATGATTATGATTATAAATAAATAACAATAAATAAACAAATATGAAAGTATTTTAAGATTTAGAATCAGTAGGTTAAAATATATGTACAAACAACAGAGACACACAAAAATTACAAAATCGTGAATAAATAAATACAAAAAAAATAGCGAGTTAAAAATGTATAGATGGGTTAAAAACAGATTAAAAATAAATATGTTAGTCACTAAGTTAAAATATATATACAAACATTTCAGACATAAATATCGTTAAAAATAAACAAACAAACATAAAACTCGTTAAAACCTTATAAATACATTAGTAATTGTTTAATATAAATGAGTCACTGGATAATATGTCAAGTTAAGAGAGAACAAAAAAAAAAAAAATCCGATATACGAACTAAATAAAAGAAGGCATCCAAGTGATTACCTCTATTTATCTGACCACTGCTATGTATAATAAATGTCCGAAAAACGAAATCTCAAAAGAGGACCCAGAAGAGGAGAAAAAAAAAAAATAATAAAAAAAAAAATAAAAAATTCAGAGCCACAAATCAATTACTCCCCCCCAATCAACTATGGTACAACTGGCTATTTAATGTGTTCCAGTTACACATCCAATATCCCCACTAGTATACAGAACAATTAATGACATTTCAATATAAAGCCACAGAAAAAAAAAAAAAAAAAAAAATCTCCCCCATCATGCAACAATATCATAACCATCCAGCTACATATATTCAAAAATTACAATAACAATACAGAGTGCTGGCTCCTCCGATAACAGACGACGTGATCCGCAAAGATATGGTGACCTTGATTGTCCACCAGCTGGGTGCAGTGTATGGTGGGGGGTGACAGGTCTGCACCTTCCAAGCGATAACAGCAACCGGCCCCGGCTTGGTGTCGCCGCTTCTCCTCTCGCTAGACCTCCAAATATCCGCTCGATCCACTCGAAAATCGGCAGACAACTCCCTTGCACCAATACCCTCGACTGTGCCAATTTTCAATCGAATCGGACAACTATAGCCCGCCCACACACAAGGACAGCGCGGACCTGATGTGAGCCTGTCAACGGCCAGAGCCGAACTCCCATATAAGTTTATTTCACTGACCACTACGTTTCGGGGTCGAATTGTTGATCGGATGAATTAAAAAATTGTGAAATGGTGAAATTGGAGGAGCAGAAATGAGAAAGAAAAAAAAGGAATGAATTGAAACATTTGTATTTGGTGTATAGACCGAAATTGATTGTAAAAGGATACTGTAGGGGAAAAAGATTGTTTATTATAGCTTATTATTATATCTCTTTATATCTTATTATACCATGTATGTGTAATTTATATATGTCCGATTACGGATTGATATGTATGCTGTGTAAGATATACAACCTGATGTATTTAGGCAGCATAGATGAATAAAGTATTTCTCTCTTCAAATATATAATTAATATGGGGGATAACCCCGAAACGTCGTTGTCTGGGAAATAAACTTATATACTTAAATAAGGAAGATTGTGTTCATTCACTAATTTCATATAAAATATATAATAGTAGTATATGTTGTTTTCTTATTGTTTTAGTTCTTATTCTATGATTTAATTTTGTTTTATCCGTTTTACCTTTTTCTTATTTTTAATGATATTCATTTTTATCCTTTCTATTACTTACCTATTTATCTCATCTAGTTCTTTCTCAGTATAATACAAATAGTACAAATATTAAATATATAAATAAAATATCTTCCTTAGTCACGCACAATTATATTTCATTAAACCTTTTAAAAAATACTCAATATACACGCTTAAAATAAAAAACTTAATTAATGAACCTAAGTTATAAATATTTAAAAATAGGTTTATAAATAATAATAAGAATAAAAATTAATATTTAGAAGTAATAAATATTTATATATATAAAAGAACTAATAATTATCAATATTTCAATCCTTAAAATGTTCCAAGGATTAGTTTGTCAGGATTAGGAGTGGGGGAAGGGATAAAGAAACGTATACATTACCAGTTTTTAATTTATCATCCCGAAAAATAAGGAATTCCGTGAAAAAATAATTTTTAACAATATTAAAGTATATTATTTTTTTTACCAATGTGGTTATTTAATTTTTTTTTAACTATGTAATTTCTGTGATAAATGTAGAACAGTAAAAACAGACACCTAATCATATCATAAAATAATAAAACAGTAACCTACTCTATATTGTCTAATAACACCGGTACATAATGTACGATAAAACTCCACGTTTACAAGTCGGATTTAGGAAGGAGGAGAGGTAGATGTGGTAAAAATTATAAGAGATTGATAAATATAAACTATAAAAGAATCTAATAATTAATAAAAGGAAATAAAGGGGGTAGTAATATATATGCATTACTGGATTGACTCAAATGGTATTGCGTGCCACTTTGGAAATGCATCATAATCCTGAGGCAGTATATAAAATTATACATTCCCATATTAGATTTAGACGCGCTATTGACTTTTGTTTGGAGCGAAAAAATGAAAAATAATGAATTATTGTGTTAATTATTATTCTTATATATAAGAATATAATTATATTAAACGAACATTGCAAGGAAATATGTAAAAAAAAAAAGTATAAAGTTTTTATTGTTAATTGAATTGGTGAATTAATTTACTTGTTGTATATATGTGTATACAGTTGTAAATATCAATAAATAAATTATTAAAAAAAACAAAAAAAACTTTTAGATATGCTTAGAACCACAATTGTAAAACCAGTGGAACGATTAAGTTAATGATAGTGGAGGATCTTTGATTATATACGTTTTCCTTAAAGAAAGTAAGTAATTTTTCCTCATGTCTATTTTAATGAGTTATAATACCTCAAAAAAAGTGTATGAATGATTTCATGTATTCCTGGATGATTTATTTCAAGGCTAGAAGGTCAATTAATATAAATCTTATATCAATCATATCTCATATTTAAATACCTGTAATAAATTTAATGTTGTGATTTTATAGTTTAAACACCCTGCATGTCATCTGATTAGTATAGCTTAGTGTACTGGTGAACACGAAACCGTTGGAAAATATCGCTATGTACTGTCAAGAGATTTAGTCGGGATGCCAGGATAATCGCTGAAGGTCATTATCCAAAAATAAGTTAATTAATTAATTTATATTGAGTCCTGCAAAACTATTATTATAATTGGATTCTTTTCCAGAGGCTTTTTGTGTGTTTACCAGTTACCAATTAAGTACCTTTACATTTATAAAATATTGTTACCATTAATTGTATAAGGGGTGGTATTGTGTAATATAATAGTAAATAAACATCAAGGAAATAAGTATTTATTTACAATTTATTGATATATGGTGTTATTAAAAAGGTTGTAATGATTCAGATAAATGGTTGCCATAAATTATGATAATTACATTATTACTTATTGTCTAATGTATGATTATAGCTGCAGATTTGGATGTATGTGTGTATCGAGGCATGTAGTAATGAACTCTTCGACATTCGTGTTGTAATCGTGGGTGTCATCTCAGCCTGGAAGTTCCAGTTCTGAAGATCCCTTCTTAGGACTTCTCCCAGTCCATGCTCTTCTCTAGCTCCGTCTTGCTGCTTCTGTCTTCAATCTGTTCTCTTTACTTCTGCCCTCACTTGTTTCAAAAAGGAGCGTCACCTTTTGGGAATCTCATTTCCTCATTGGCTATCCACTCTTGTGACACCTCTTGTAGCACCGAAGATTTAGAAAGGTGTTTGGAGCAAGTGTTGTTTATAATTGACCCGCCCACCGACAAAGCCAGCAGGCAGGTATGTTAATAGATTTGCTCAGGACCCTTTCTGCTGTCCCTTAACCACCTGTGAAGTGCCCTTTGTTTACTGGCAAATACTCGGCACAGGTATGACAAGACATATGGCAAAGATCCCTATAACATTAATAATTGCTGATGCCTCGATTCATAGCAAGATATTCAATGATTAATTATAACTATTAAACCATAGTAAGGGGGTCTGCTGTATCTCTTTCTTGATTTAAATAGATAGGTAATACATTTCTAAGAGCTGCAGATAGGTCCTCTGTGGGGAACCGACAGAGATATATAATAGAAATGGAAATAGAGATACAAAAATTCATAATAGATGGTTTCTGAAACCTGCATTAGCTTTAGCACACCGCGGTTAGCAGGAAACATAGCAAGTAATACATTTTTCATAACAAAATTTAGTTTATTGGACAACTTTTTGAGTGGAATATATAGTAAGTGGAAGTATTATGAACTTTCTAATTCGAGTTATCGACACACTTGAATATTAATACACGTTTTAAGGTTCCCTAATCAAAATAACCAGGTCTCGCAAAATGGTGTGATAGTATGTGTTTTTTATTGGTAGGGGAGAAATATTTCATAAGACGAAGTGCAATAAATAAGAAGTCACACAACAGTGTGAGATTCCTACTCACAAAAAACACCTCCCAATTATTCTTTACCACCCTGTGCTATATCAACCATTATTTAAGAGATACATACCTTCTTTTTATATACATTATGTCTTATTTAAGCTTGGTTTCTCCTCTCTCGCTCGTGTGCTCTAAGCCTTCTGCTGATTTACGTTACATAGTCTGTTGCAGCACTCCAATTCTGCAGCCTAATTTGAAGCAGGCTGAGTAGAGCCTGAAGCAACCATAGCCTGGTAAGCAGGTGGGTGAGGTAATAATCTACTTCCCCGTTTTTTCGGGTTATTCATGTTATACGGTGGGTCCATCTACCGGAAGATGATGCATTCCAGCGTCTTTGCCATCTTTCAAAAGTATGATTTTTCTCTTATTTTGTTAATGTAGCCCAGTGAGGATGCGGTTCTTCTTTAATACACTTCAAGGCCCCCTGAGTCGAGATAACCATGTCTCCCAAAATGATTTGTGTCTGCCTTTGTGTACCCTTGTGTCCAACCTCTAAAACGAAAAGTCGTACAGAACAGAAATTACATATTTAAGGCGTGGTATTTGCCTAGGGCCTGACATTTTCGATTAAATCTACTCTAAATGCCTCTTCATAGAATCGATTTTCCAATTTTTTCCGATTTTCTTGAAAGCAGTTCAAACGATTTTGTCTAAACTCAGTATGTCGATGTTCAATTAAGTGGTCTTTAATAAGAAATAGGTCCTTTTAAATAAAATAAATTTTATCCAATTTTAGTCTCAAAACAATTTATTCTTCTTTAATAAATCTGACGTTTCGAACAATCCAGGGAAAATCTTTTGTTTTTTTTTAATACTTTTTATTTATTGATAGATACTACAATCTGCCACACAGTTGTAGGCAATAGGTAATAGTGATTAATGATCTCATACACACTAGAATAAAATAAAATAAATAAGTGAATAAAAAAATAAATAAATAAATAAAACTCTCTTAAAATATATAAAAACAGAAGAATAAACAAAATGAACATAATCAAACTATCTGTATGAAAAATAAATAAATAAAATAACATAATGAAAAAATAATATAGTCTCTAGTCACATTTACACTCTTATATACAATATTTACACAATCGACCTGAGGATCCCTGAGCCAACTCTATCCCCCACGTGTGAGGGATAGAACAGAGCTCA
>NW_027112031.1:1338462-1345670 GCF_000696795.3 Halyomorpha halys
TGTTTTGAGACTAAAATTGGATAAAATTTATTTTATTAACCTATTACCTGAAATAGGTCATTGAAATAGTCTGAGAGGCTTAAATGTGGATTTAAAAAAAAAAAAAACCTTTCTTTAAAGTATTTTTAATTTCTTTTTATTTGAAATAAAAAAAACATGATATATTTTTATATATAATGAATAATGGAACAATATAAACTATGGAATGACTTGATAATTAACTTAAGGAGATAAGAGAAAAGTATTTATTTAAGATAAAAACACATTTTCGGAAATATGCGGTGGTATATAATTATTCTATGGTGTTAGAAAACCAAAGATTTTAGAAAAATAATATGTAACATATATAGTTGTATAAAACAATAGAGAATAACAAAAAAAAAAAAGGCGTAAATCAAACGCGAGCTAGACGTTTAACTTTCATTTGACAGAATGACTAACTCCATAAAATCAATCGTAGTATTTTTAACATTTATTCTATAACAATTTAGCATTAAATAATTGCTTCAGAGTGGGATTTAACTTTTATTATAATGTTAAATTTCTGTCATAATTTGGCAACGAGAATTATCATTAAAGGTACTTTTCTTAAAACTGTTGAAATTTGAGTAAGTTAATTTATCAATTGAAGGACTAATTTGAAAAATTAATATGAGAAAGTATTGCCACTGTGAATGATTTATGAAAATTTGTTCTGAAACTAATGAGGATTAATTTCAAGTAGGGTGATGAGTGTAGCTTACTAGATTTTGTTATTGCATTTACAAAAAGTAAGCTGTAGGTTATTTTGATTAGTTTGGCTGTAAGGATTCTGTTAAGTGGATTCGTCGAGTGTTAAATATAGTGAAAACGGTTTCTTGAATTTTTCAGGTAACAACAATGGGCACTGAAGGAGGGCGGATTAAATTTTAAACCTCATCTGTGGAAGACGGTGTGGTAGGGTGGCAGTGTCTACAGAAGGAAACCACATTTTTATCCTGGAAAGTGTCAGTATTTTGGAATATAAAACATGAAAACATAGGTAAAATATTTCCCTGATTTTTAAATATTTTATGAATGATATAAAAGCAATTATATTGCAAATCAAAGTACTTCATTTGAATACTTATGTATTGAATTTATTTGAATACTACCGATGAAATTTATCCCAGGATAGAAATGAAAAAAAATGCATATTGTAATGTACAATAGAAAAAATCATGACTTTTTATTTGACAATCCACAGGTTAGATTAAAAATGATTTTAGACATTAAAATCTTATAAAAATAATATACATATAAATAAAGGAATATTGTATAAAAAATACTTTAAAGAAAGATTTTTTTTGAAAAATCCACATTTAAGCCCTATCAGACTATTTCAATGACCTATTTCAGGTAATAGGTTAATAAAATAAATTTTATCCAATTTTAGTCTCAAAACAATTTATATTTCTTTATAGGTCCGACGTTTCGGCCAATCACATCACAGTCACTATTTGTTAAAACTTTATCACAACAATGCTTGTAACCATCTTCAAAATGAATTTTAATTTTTGTTTTTAATGTGGAAAAAAATGGACTAATTAGAAATTGTTGTTTTGACCTGGGTTTTTAAATGAGTTTTTATATCATATAGTTCCAAAATTATATTAAGATTTTCCCTGAGAATGGCCAGATTGGCCGAAACATAGGTTAATAAAATAAATTTAAATAAAATAAATTTTATCCTATTTTAGTCAGTTATTTTTTAAATTATTAAAAACAATTTATATTTCTTTATAGGTCCGACGTTTTGGCCAATTCGGCCATCTTTAGGGACAATCTTAAATACAATCTTAGAACCATATCAATTTTAAAAAACTTTATGCAGCCTATTCTGCCCAGGTCATTAATTTCAGTCCACAATTACCTTATTTTCCCAATTCATAATATTAAATTAAAACTTCTAAAACATGTTAATTTTTTACTATTATAATTTATCACAAACAATAGAGTAATTGTGAATTGCAAATTAATTTTAAATTGATGAGGTTCTAAATTTATATTATATCTAGTTCCACCAATCTCTACAGCCCAACTAACCCTGACGAACTTCTACAAAGTGGGGCGAAAAGTCGTAAAAATAAATAGCTATTTTTGTTTCTCTTTTGACCGCAAAGCTAACCATCTATATATATATATACATAGGTGACCGTATGATTACAAATTATAGAGATGGTTAGCTTTGCGGTCAAAAGAGAAACAAAAATAGCTATTTATTTTTACGACTTTTCGCCCCACTTGGTAGAGGTTCGTCAGGGCTAAAAAGATACAAAAAACGACTAAAAAATTTTGACATAATAGGATAAAATACGAAAAATAAATTAAGATAGAGTTCAAATAATATAATTATAGGTGAAAACGAAGTAATGTACAAATGATAGAAAAGAAGAAATAAAATACTATAAATATAAAATAGACAATGATAAGAATAAAAAACGTTACGCAAACTTTTAAATTAAGAATGAAAAGGAGACGTAATAACACATGAAAATAGAAAAGTAGAAATGAGAAAACAAAATTTAATACACTAAAAACAGAGAATAAAGAAGTAAGTTGAGATTACATAAAAGTCGAGAAAGAATAGATACAATAAAATTAATAATAATAATGATAATACATGAATACATGAATTGAGAACAAATCAGGACCACCCATCTGTTTCAGTTGAGATCAATTCGAAACTGGTAGAATTTCGGAAGTAAGTGGAAGGGAGGAAACCATTAACGGTTAGAACATCGAATACGTGAAATACAAGAATGAGGTATAGAAACACGATAATAATAGTAACTATACGAAATGTCTGATTTAGGAAAAACTAAATATAAATAAAATGATAAAATACGTGACGTATAGTATATACCGATACAAAATATAGTTGTGATAATACAGTAAATACAGTATAGGTATATTACAATACATGTAAAAGAAGTAAATAGGCATACTAAATGAAAAGTGTAAAATAAATATACTAAATAATTAGATAATTATAACTATTCTTTTTTTTTTTATCGATCGTTATGTAAATCATACATGTTTGCAAATATTGAAACAGTAAATGGGAAAATTAATAAAACAATGGATACATAAATATAAGTGAATATGATATAGTATAAGAACAATAAAATATGAAAAATGTAAATTGAAGTACATACACATTTTCAAATAATAATAATTCATTATTCGTAGGTAAAATTTTATTACTTATTGTAGATTATTCTTCATTATATCTGAACTTTATTTTTAAGTTATAGATTTTGATGGAACTTAAATTTACTGCTAACTCAAAAGACCCAGGTTGGAATCCAACTGTGCAGACAATTACTTTAGTTTTACTTTAGCACTGAGTCAGCTCTGTGGTTCGGGATCCACTCAGCCTCAAAGTGGGAACCCTTAATTGAGTTGATATCTAGCGGTCAAGCGTGATCCTGTTGAATTCTCCTCTTTGCACAACCTTTGGTCTGGTAGCACTACTTCCTTACAAAGTACTGCACTCCTAAACTAATGGTTTGTAGCGGTACTGATTTAATCACTAAAAAATTCCCTGAACTCCATCTCCACTTTTTTAAAACATAAAGGGTGCCTTAAGTGTAATGTATAGTGGATAATTTAATTTACTAAAATATGAGGATTATTTTATTTATTTTCTTTTTTGCTCAAGTCCTCCGTTGGGGACCTATACAACTTCAGAGGGGGAATGTCAAGGTTCATTTCTCGGGGCTGCTGCGAAATAAAAGAGGGAATCGAACCCACAACCTTCTGAACCAAGCGCTCTGGGACCCTCGTCCCAGCCCGCTATCAGCTATCAGGCCCTCATTTGAGGATTCTTTTGAAATTGGGTAGTTTTTTTTTATTATCAATTGATGATATTATGACCACGCTTTTTCTGATATCTCTTATTGAGACCAAGCTTGGGCTGTATCTATAGTCCCTCCTCACATGGGTAAAATTATTAAGATTATTGAACATTAATACAACAATCCTTAAGTTAGTTAGGCGTAAGATGAGGTTTTTCCGTCATTTCTCTACCTTCGCAGGTTCTTCTGTTAGGACCCATAAGAACCTCTGGTGAGGTCGACACTTGGGTATATCGCTTTTGGTAGTGGTTTGTTTTTACTACAGGTAGTGGCAGTTGATTTCACTAGACTTATATTAGAAAAGATTCACAATATCACAAGTATACACAAGTATAACAAAATTATTGGGCAATAAAATATTTATCGAATTAAGGTAACTATCCGCTGCTTATTAATAAATAACTTGAAGAATATTTGGTTTTACACAACTTTGACATGTCGCATAGAAACTTAACTGAGGGAAACTCTGAAGACGTGATACAATCCCAAGTGAACGTCTCCAAGGAGATCGTCAGAATCCTTAGTACCTTGGGGAGCATATTTATATTTGGTAAAGGGCATCATCTCGAGGGATCGGAAGTATAGGAGGTAAAGTAAGGCATCGAGCAGAAAAGAACACTCAGACTCTTCAGTCAGTTCGCCGGGGAACGATAATACTCTTCAATAAAAGGAAGCTTTCAGAAACTGCAATAGAGATCCACTCTTAGTGTAGATGCATTCGAAACTGAAAGATTCTGTGAGCATCACAAGTTAGGATGGCAAAAACGAATATATAAGTAAAAAATAAAATGAACCAGCATAAGAAAAAAATGGGGATAAGGAATATCAATTTGAATGCAAGATTAAAAAAAAATAGTATTTCATAAAATCAATAATTTGGTAACGGTATTGTATCAAATATTAAAAGAATTAGTATCTGCGTCCGGAGTTTAGGGGTTTCGTAACAGAGGGGTTCAACTTCCTTAGCTCGGACCGTAACAACATTGTCCTTTATGATAGGTTCCTGTTCTACAGGTGTCTCCGTTAAGAGAAGTTTTACTTTACTTTGTTTTAGAACACCTTAATACATTATACATCAAATAAAGTAAAGTAGTTAATAAATTCTCCTTTTTTTTATAACACCAATCATAAAATTTGACTAAAATTTCCTTTAATAATGTATACTAAAGTTGACCTATTAAAGTTAATGTAGTGAACCTGCTTACACGGGCAATTATTATTTTAGGATTGGTTAACGTTTATGGTTATTGCGTTTGTATGGGCCATAGTATGATGTTGTAAAGCCTTCCTTAATAAACGAACCCTTCCTACACCTACATCAACCTGACGTTAGAAAAATATTTGGATTGTTAGCTCCTGAGATAAACTAATAAATAAATTAATGATAAACAAACTTCACACCTTTATATAAGTGATTTTTTTTTCCGACCGACTGTGTTTTTAGGATGGTCAAAGTTTTTTTCCATTTTATCTGCTCCTCGTTGAAAGATACTTTATATTGTTATCATATCTGGCTTTTCAATGGAAACATCATATTTATAATTACATCATGAAAATAATTCAGTAGAATGACACCACTATTTTTCTTCCTCACTTCCTTCATTTCCTATTAAACACACATTTCCATTTTAACATTTAAAGTTAGCCTGTTGAACAGATTCGATACTTAGGACTCCATCTTGACAAGAGACTTACTTGGGATCCACACACAAGACTGAAACGACAAGAAACTGCTCGTAGATTTCGATTGCTACAACACCTACTTTACAAGTACTAAACTTCCCATTTACTACATGTTTTGAGACTAAAATTGGATAAAATTTATTTTATTAACCTATTACCTGAAATAGGTCATTGAAATAGTCTGAGAGGCTTAAATGTGGATTTAAAAAAAAAAAAAACCTTTCTTTAAAGTATTTTTAATTTCTTTTTATTTGAAATAAAAAAAACATGATATATTTTTATATATAATGAATAATGGAACAATATAAACTATGGAATGACTTGATAATTAACTTAAGGAGATAAGAGAAAAGTATTTATTTAAGATAAAAACACATTTTCGGAAATATGCGGTGGTATATAATTATTCTATGGTGTTAGAAAACCAAAGATTTTAGAAAAATAATATGTAACATATATAGTTGTATAAAACAATAGAGAATAACAAAAAAAAAAAAGGCGTAAATCAAACGCGAGCTAGACGTTTAACTTTCATTTGACAGAATGACTAACTCCATAAAATCAATCGTAGTATTTTTAACATTTATTCTATAACAATTTAGCATTAAATAATTGCTTCAGAGTGGGATTTAACTTTTATTATAATGTTAAATTTCTGTCATAATTTGGCAACGAGAATTATCATTAAAGGTACTTTTCTTAAAACTGTTGAAATTTGAGTAAGTTAATTTATCAATTGAAGGACTAATTTGAAAAATTAATATGAGAAAGTATTGCCACTGTGAATGATTTATGAAAATTTGTTCTGAAACTAATGAGGATTAATTTCAAGTAGGGTGATGAGTGTAGCTTACTAGATTTTGTTATTGCATTTACAAAAAGTAAGCTGTAGGTTATTTTGATTAGTTTGGCTGTAAGGATTCTGTTAAGTGGATTCGTCGAGTGTTAAATATAGTGAAAACGGTTTCTTGAATTTTTCAGGTAACAACAATGGGCACTGAAGGAGGGCGGATTAAATTTTAAACCTCATCTGTGGAAGACGGTGTGGTAGGGTGGCAGTGTCTACAGAAGGAAACCACATTTTTATCCTGGAAAGTGTCAGTATTTTGGAATATAAAACATGAAAACATAGGTAAAATATTTCCCTGATTTTTAAATATTTTATGAATGATATAAAAGCAATTATATTGCAAATCAAAGTACTTCATTTGAATACTTATGTATTGAATTTATTTGAATACTACCGATGAAATTTATCCCAGGATAGAAATGAAAAAAAATGCATATTGTAATGTACAATAGAAAAAATCATGACTTTTTATTTGACAATCCACAGGTTAGATTAAAAATGATTTTAGACATTAAAATCTTATAAAAATAATATACATATAAATAAAGGAATATTGTATAAAAAATACTTTAAAGAAAGATTTTTTTTGAAAAATCCACATTTAAGCCCTATCAGACTATTTCAATGACCTATTTCAGGTAATAGGTTAATAAAATAAATTTTATCCAATTTTAGTCTCAAAACAATTTATATTTCTTTATAGGTCCGACGTTTCGGCCAATCACATCACAGTCACTATTTGTTAAAACTTTATCACAACAATGCTTGTAACCATCTTCAAAATGAATTTTAATTTT
>NW_027112031.1:1348000-1349855 GCF_000696795.3 Halyomorpha halys
CATCCTAACCCATTAATTCTTAATCTTTCATCCTTAACAATCCCTGATAATCCTCCGAGGCGTCTGAAAAGAAGATGCCCACGAGACCTTCTAGTTTAAATTAATGTTTGAAGTATCACCAATGGGTGGTTCCTTCCCAAAATTTTCAAGTGTATATGAAACATACTACATATTTACTTATTGTATTATTTTGTACAGTTGTAAATTACAATAAATAAATAATTAATAATAAAAATAATAATAACATTTAAAGTTTGGAACACCAAGGTACAACTATGGTTATGTGTCTATCTGCCATCCAGACAGGTTAAGGTCTATCTGCGGTCTTCCGGATCAAACTTCCGGTCTGTTTTTTAGTAGAGAAAAAATCTTGGCGCGTGAATGAGGCCTTGAAGCGGAAAAACTGCATAGAATAAGAATTCCAGTGGATGGTCCTTGGTTTGTAAGGGACAGTCAATCACATCAGGAATTACAAATAAAGACAATAGAGGATTATATAAAAAAAGGTTCATGAAGTTCCACTCCCAGTTACCTACAGTTAAAGGAGCAGTGACGTACAACTTGGGAAACCCAACCACAACCTGAAGACTGAAGCCCCGGCTGCTGCAGGACATCCTGTTATAAATTATATATTTATCAGTTCTGTTATTGTCATTCTAAAGTTTTATTTATCTTATTTTCTTTTGTTTTCCTCTTCATTTTTACTTAAATTCATTTTCATTTTTTCTCCATTAAAAGTCAATTATTTATTGTGTTAAATCCATAAATGTCATTGTTTTTGTTATTAACTTTACTTTTATCTTTTATTAAGATTTATAATTTTAATCTTTTTTGTTTTATTTATAACGCTATATATAGTTAGGGGTGTCTTTATTTTAGATTAAACCCACCTCCCCCATAATCAGTTGTAAAAAAAATATGTATCTTTTAAATTAACCATGTATAGCCACCACCAGGCCGATCTGGTATTAAATGAATAAATAAATAAAAACAATAAGAAAAAATACATAATTTGTTTGATTTGGACTTTGGGCATTAGTTAATATAAGTTTATTTTTAAAAAATACTTGAAGATATGTACATATTTAAATATACTACTACATTTATATCAAAATAAAAAGAATCATTGAATAATCAATGGAAATTTAATAATGTTGTTACGAGTGTCTTTATTCAAAATAATTAATTTTTTTTTTTAATTATGTTTTTATTGAACAGTAATAATAAAATCTTCCACAGTTAAGGGCAATGAGTATAAGTGGTAATATAATTCATTTCATGAATATATAATGAAATAGAAGAACAAAAGAAAAAAAAATTAGTAAAATAACAAACAGAATACACAGAAAAAATATGTTTATGATATGAATAAACAAAATCATAAATGAAAATCTGAAGATGATCGTGAGTGCAATCAAAGAGAACAAATAATAGTTAAAAACTATTTATTTGTCGACATTTGAGCTTCTTTAGGGCTATCCTATTTCATCACCTATCGTATTATATTTTACACAATATATGATTTATGACCAATCAGTAGTTGATTTTGACCATAACTTTTTTTCTACTGAATAAATTAAGGATTTCAATAGATTAGAATTTATCGAAGATGACACTGAGCATTTTGAAGAAGAAAATAGATTGCAAATTTATTCAGAATCTTAGTATATTAGTAACAAACGAACATTAAACTTTTATTCATATAGATTTTAAAAATTATTATTCCGTTATTTTATTTTATTATTTTAATTTTGCATATCAATATTATAGAGAAGATGTAGCAATAATATATATTCCCACTAAGTTTAAAACAATTTCATTAGTTAATGATAAAATAATTTTTTCTTACTCTCTA